>NW_019154088.1:55856241-56070732 GCF_002288905.1 Enhydra lutris kenyoni
TCTTCTGTTGGATGAAGCTAAGGAGCTTGAGCCTGCCTCCCAGAGCCTGACTCTCATCCTCTCTGACTCTCCTTTAGAGCCGCACACCCCTCCTTTCTGTCATCAGGAGGAGTCTCTGCTGGGGACTGGATGGGAAATTCATTTCAGGAGGAGTAAGAAGTCCATTTTACCACTACAGCTCCAGGCTGTGCCCTCCAACCCAGGTTTACCGGAAAGAAAGCAACTGTATAAGGTTTGAATCTGACTAGAATGGTTCAGAACTCAGAGAGGAAGTCGTAAGACTAATCAACACCGCAACTCCCACTGGTATCTAAATTATTTATTGAGTTACAGCTCCCAAACTCAAAATAATTCACCTGCCATCACTGACAGGCAACAACGAGCGAGTGTTCATCATGGGGCCACAAGCCCCTCACCTAAGACTAAATGTGTCAGCATGAGCAAACGTGGTCCCTGGGCATGGAAACCTCAATACAAGGATTCTGCCCACATCGCAGAAGACCACACAGGACCTCCACCTTGCGTTCTCCTTTGTCTGATGCCACGTTATTGGAAGAGAGCTGTCATGGGCACGATGGACTATCTGTCATCTCTTGGTTTAGAAGCATACCCTAAAATCCTGGGGAATCTTCTTTTTCTGCTTGTCTTTCATCATGGCCTGCAGACTTTTCACCTCTCAACACTTTCTTTTCCCCCAGTAATAGTTTCTGGTCAGTTGGAATTAGAGAACATCATACTTGCTGAAGCTGCAGGAATGAGACCACATTCCATCTTAGCAATATCTCCTTTTAAACTTATACCAACCCAGTGACTCTGTTGTCTAAATACCCTTCTATTATGACTGGTCCCTACTGCTGGCTCTTTCTTTGTTTTGGTCATTAACTTGGGGAACATTTCTTCCAAAAAATCTCTTTGTGGAGTAAAATGGAAGTCAGTGATGGCTTCTTTGGCTCAGCTAAGGATGTTTTAATGCTCGACTCTGAATCCCAACAGTTTTGCCCCTTTTCAGGACCACTATTAGGAACAAAGGAATGTCCTACCTTTCTTGGGAAACAAATGGGTGTCTGTTAAGATTGATGCTACAATTTCAGCAAAACAGAATATTCTTTTTCCCTCCTTTTTTTTTTTTTCCTAAGTCTTTAGAACTCAAGGATGAGGAAAAATCAAGGCAGGGAAAACTACATGTCTTTCCTGTGCCAAGTCAAGGGCTGCACAGTGTAACTTCCACCTGCTTCTGTTTCTCATTGCATGTTTACCCTCTGCCCTCTGCAACTCAGGGACATAAATTTTCTCTCAGTTCCTTGGGTGTGCTGTGCTCTGATTGTCTCCTGCCTGGAAAATGTTACCTTCCTTTTTATTTAACAGCTCTTCCTCATCCCTCAGATCACTCGATTTCTCCAGAAAGGTTTCCCTGACTTCTCTGATTAGGTCAGTACTTCTGACCTAGACTCTCCAGGCCCCATGGGGTTCTGTTTTGCAGAACTGGTTACACTTGTAATTTTACATTTATTTTTGTGATTATTTTATTTCTCTCACTAGATTGTGTGCTTCCATGTCAGCAGGGCCCAGATACGCTTTTGTTCATCATAGCATTTTAAGCCATGTTTTGAATTAATGAATAAGTGGCTTTAATTTATTCCCAGAAATAAATTCCTAGCCTGGATGACTCAGTCGGTTAAGTGACTGCCTTCAGCTCAGGTCGTGATCCCAGGGTCCTGGGATCCCAAGGCCCCGCATCAGGCTCCTTGCTCAGCAGGGAGCCTTCTTCTCCCTCTGCTTCTGCCTGCCACTCTGCCTGCTTATGCTCTCTCTCTCTGACAAATAAATAAATAAAATCTTGAAAAAAAATAGAAAAAAAATCCTAGAAAATCTTGTGCTATAGATATTTTAAATTCAATTTTTTAAGATAAAGGAATATTGTTTTCTGGACTAAATGATTTGTCCAAGTCACTGTAAGTGATGGAACCCAAGACCATACTTCTCCATGCATTCATCCAATATTTATTGAGTGCTCACTGCTTGCTTTGCTCTGTGCCAGAGAGTGGAATAAAATAATAAATAAGCTGCAATTCTTTAAGGAGCACCCAAGTCTTTTTAGTGAGAGAGGTTTGCAAAAAAGTAAGTAAAATAAAATATCATACAGGTTAAGATGCTTGCCGAACTAGCATATAGCAGGCATACATAGGAGAGGGTGGACTGGTCTACCAGAAGAGTAGTGAATCCTGAAATATAAGCAAGTCACTTACCAAACAGACTAGTAATAAGGGCTTTAGGATGGAAGGAGCCCTGAAAGCAAAGGCATGGAAGACTGTGACACCAAGTCAGAACACAGGTTTTAAGGCTAGAATGAATGGGCATGAGCAGGTCAGAGAGGGCTTCATATGCCATATAAAAACCTTGGGCATTAGGCTAGAGCTATGGGAAGTCACTGAAGGGCCTTAAGCAAGGAGATCCAAGTATATTTCAGAAAAGTCACTCTGGAAGTGGGGAGGGTGGACAGATTAGGGACAGGCAAGTCTGGAAACTATAAGATCAGAATAGAAGATCAAGCCGTGGCCCAGGACAGCAGTAATGACAATCAGAACTAGGGCAGTAACAGTAAAGATGGATACAAGAGATACTAAAGGAAGAGAAATCAATAGGATGTCATAGCCCATTGAGTGTGAAAGCAAAGAGTGAGGGACAAGTCTGGGGTGATCCTTGAGTTTGAGGCATGGCTAGTTAGGTGGAAGTTAATTTAACTTTCCCATACATTAAGGGCAGAGAGAGGTTTGGGAAGACAGAAAACAAATTCTATTTGGGGGTCCATGGAATTTAAAAAGCCTAGGAAACTTGTGAGTGAGCTGCCTCTGGGCTAGAGAAATGAAGATGGGAAACCTCAGCTCAGCATTGGTAGATAAAGCCACGGATGTGAATGATGTCATGCAGAAGACTGGAGAAAGGGAAGCCAAATCCCAAGGAATGAAACCTACATTTCTGGTGTGGACTGATGAGCTAGAGTCAGTAAAGACGGCAGTGATCCCCTACATTTTTATTTTAAACAATAAAGAATGCAAAATGGTTCCTACTACATTAAGAAAATCACACTCTCCTATTGATACATTATATTTCCTTTTGGGACATTTTCATGCTGTTTTGGCACATTCTTACCAGGTTACTTAGTGATTCTGAGAATCTGCCTGATTTCTTTTGGAGAACCTAGTCCAGCTCTGTGTTTACACATTTTAAATGTCCATGTATTGCTAGGTCTTTTCATTATTGCTTATAACCTCATTGCTTTTCTACTTTTCCCTACCTCCACACTGCAGTCTCAGAGGAGAACATTAACACAAAGATGTTAAATGATTTAGCAAGGATTCTATCGCTAGTCAATAGTAAGGCAAGAATTTAAACCCAGAATCATCTATTTCTCTTCCTACAAATAAGTTCTACCAGGACTAAAAAGAAAAAAATCCGTAAATAACCCCCTACTTGGCATTTCCTGCACCTTCTGGCCTCAGTCCTTCATTCACCACCCTTATGTCAGGCATCGTGATCTTTGTCCTCAAGGAGCTCTGAGGCGGCTGGGAGGCTGGACAGGTTGACAGAAAACACTGTGATTCATGCTGTGAAAGAGGTCTTTGCAGATGTCACTGAAGGTGGAGAGAGGGTGCTGAATTCTACCTAAAGGTACTAAGACTTGACTTTCTAGCATGTAAATATCACCATAAAAGCAAAGAAATTAAAATAAATTAAAGAGAATCTATGTCCAATATTAACAACACTTAACATTACCTTGGATTTAGATCCAAATGTCATGAAATCGAGAGGAAGTTTGGAAGAAGAAAAGCCAAACAAGCAAGTGGTAGTCCACAGTGCCAACCCATCCAAGAGGTAATCAAAGCTGATGGTTATCAAACTGGAGAGAGAATATGGAACAGACTCATTTTAACTGAATGAAGAAGCTATTGAAAGTAGAGAGCCAATGTCTAGTGCAGATCTCAGATCTCATACAATTCACTAGTTTTTCTTTTCTCTTTCTCTGTCTTCCTTTCTCTTTCTCTCAACTATTTAAGGGAAATTCCATTTCCATTTTGTTTCTTCTCATTGTTTCTTACAAATAAATGAGTGAAAAGACTGTGAATTACCATAACATACGCTCATTTTGGCAGCAATGAACCCAATATATAATTGAGAGAGTAAGGTAAATACATAAAGGTGCTGGAATGCCATTAGTTCCACAAATATTTATGAAAGCCTCTACTTCCAGGCACCTGCATGGGAGGCAAATCTATTAGTATACAATAATATATACTAATTACATCATCATAATGAGCAGACCAGGAAAAGCACCTTTTACTTCTATCACTTCATTTAGTCTCCCAACAATTCTGTGGAACTGGTGTCTTGTCCCCATGATGCACATAAGGAAGTGGAAGTGTTTGGACCAAAGTCACATGGACAGGATGGGGCTGGGATCTGAATCCAGGCCCAGGCTCTCCATCACTCATCTCCTTTCTACTTGTTCAGAGCAGACCAGAACAAAGATCAGAACAGACCTCTTGGATGATTTTCTTTCTTTTTTAATGACTTCACTGTAAACTTTACCATCTTTATAGGAAGAAAAATCTCCAGAATTTCAGTTATCAATTGTTTATGTAGTTGGTCTTGTTCTATTCCAGTTGTTGTTATTATAATGCTAATGTTTTACTCAGTGGTAATCAGGATATAATTTCGAGTCTCTGCTTTTTCTTCTCTGTATTATTTTAAAATCTAGCCCCAACTTCTGACATGGTTCATACCACTTGTCATTTTTAAGGCTATAAAATATTCTATTCCAGCCATTATTTGGTTTCCTTCTGAATAACCATAGACAGATTTCATGTACCCTTTCCTCCATTCCTATTTATTATTAATTGACATTGAGGTGTTTATAAATTATAAGAATTTCTAAAGTGCCTGGAATTTAAACCTCACTTTTCTTATACATGGAGTTCCAGAGACACATGACTTGATTAAAACTGCAGAAGTGTTGGAGTAGGTTGGATAAGAAATAGATTTCAAAAATAACAGATAGCTTTTAAAATACCTCTGAGATGAAAGACAGACATTTCTTGAAGATATGATGAAAGAGTGTATAGACTCCACAGAGGAAGGTGGGTCATGTGGGTACTGTTATTGGAAGACAGCTACCCAGCATATCTATCCCTCAAAATCTATGCACAGGAAGGAGAAAATATATTCTTATTTTAATCTCCTGGCTTTGGGCTCTTCTTTTACAATGAAAGTAGCTGGGAATAAGAATGCAAGTTGAAAGGGCTAAAAACTCTATCAATTTAGCTACTGCAATTTTCCCCTGGGTTGACAGAACTGGAACCATCTTAAAGAACCAATAAAACTTCACTGCACAGAGTTGCAGAAATGCAAAGAAGTCAAATCAGCCTTTTATCCCAAGTCTTTTACCTAAATTAATTATTAAGAGCCTAGAAAGAGACAAAATGTTACCAAATGGTTAAGATAGGATAATATGTGATCATTACCTTCTATAATTTTTTTTTTTTTTTTTAGGTCAGGGCCCTAATTTATAGCTGCCCTGATAACTACAAGAAAAGGCATGCACTTCACCAACACCTTTTTCAAGCAACTGCTATGTAATATTGCTGACTTGTAGCACTTAAATCTTTGGTGCAATTTTTTTTCTTGTCTCAGTCACGAGTTTCCCTTTAATCTTAAGCAAAATGATTGTTTGATCATCACCCACAGAAGAGTAGTAGAAATAGTGGAATCCAGGTTTACCCAGTGGCTATATTGGTGATGGCTGCAATGGCCCTGCTTACCATGACCCTTTGTTCTGTGCTAAACACTTGGTACATTTTGCATACATCATCTCATTTACGCCCTAAAACTGCATAAGGAAAACTTTGTTGCTCTGACTGTACAGAGGAAGAAAACAAGACAAAAATGTTAAGGAAGTTGTCCAAGGACACATAGTCCAGAACTATTCCTTGAACCCTATGCTGTGTAACCTCCCTACATGCCCATGTTTATGTTTTTGGTCAATCACAAAGATCTCCAAATTTCTATTGTAGGCACCATAAGATGGAGGAAAACAGAACCACCAAAATTCTGCATGAGGTGGGGTGCAAAGAAGAAGCTAGGTAAGAAAATTACCCTGGTAAGGCCACAACCCATAGGAGAAACAGTTGTAATGCACCCTGGATTATATTCCCAGGAGGCTGGGTGCACTAAGGAATACTTTCACTTGAATTTTGTAAGGGGTGGAGGGTGAGAGGAACAGGAGGTGGGGTAGTCACAGCTGTGCGATGTGGGATGGGATTCCTCCCTCACAGTCTTCTGATTTTTAGCAGAGACTGAACTTACAAAAGCTCTAGGTGTTGGGATTCCTTCCTGAGAGCAGTGAAAAACAGCCTCCAGACTCAAAATCACACATGTAAGGAAAACAGTGAAAGCAAATCTTCCACTTTCTTTATACCAAATAGGGGGAAGGGAGTGGGGCCAGTGACATATGAATAACATGGGGGTATCGCTGAAGGTCATCACCAAGACATCAAGGATAATGTTCCTTCCTTTGGGGAATACACAAAGAAAAAACAAATGAAGGGGCATTTTCCTCACCAGCGAGCAAAATGCACTATATACCTTGAGTAATTAAAACAGTGTGCAGATGTCTAGCCTGAAGGAGAGGGCAGGCAAAACAACAGCAGAACATACAACACACACCAGAAACACTCCCTGAAGCACCAGGCCCCAGACACTACCTGACCTCTACTGCATGAAGCCATTACTTTCAGGAGCAGGAGATATAACTGGCTTTTCTAACACACACACAAAAAGAAGGCAGAGACTTAGACAAAATGCCAAGATGGAGGAATTTATCCCAAAGGAAATGACAAGATAAGGACACGGTCAGAGATTTAAGTGAAATAGATATAAATAACATGCCTGATGGAGAATTTAAAGCAGCAATTGTAAGCATACTCACTGGACTTGAGAAAATAATGGAAGACTTTTTTTTTTTTAAGATTTTATTTATTTATTTGACAGAGAGAGACAGTGAGAGAGGGAACACAAGCAGGGGGATTGGGAAAGGGAGAAGCAGGCTTCCCACGGAGCAGGGAGCCTGATGCGGGGCTCAATCTCAGGACCGTGGGATTATGACCTGAACTGAAGGAAGAAAGTTAATGGTTGAGTCACCCAGAGACCCCAGAGTAGAAGACCTTAGTGAGACCCTTACCACAGAGATAAAAGAGTTAAAAAAGAATCAATTAGAAATGAAGAATGCAATATATAAGATTTGGAAACAGGCTGGATGCCATGAACAGCAGGTTGGAAGAAGCAGAGGAACAATTAATGACCTAGAAGACAAAATAATGGACTATACTGAAGCTGAACAAAAGAGAGCAAAAAGAATTATGCAACATGAGAATAGATTTTGGGAACTCAATGACTCCATCAAATGTACTAATGTTCATATTAGAGGAGTTGCAGAAGAGAGAAGAGGGGACAGAAAATTTATCTGATGGAATCACAGCAAAAATCTTCCCTAATCTGGGGAAGGAAATAGACATTCAGATCCGGAGCCACCAAGAACTCCCACAAAAATCAACAAAAGCAGGCCAACACCAAGACACTATAATTAAATTGGCAAAATACAGTGATAAAGGAAAAATCTTAAAAGCAGTAAGACAAAAGAAGTCCTTAACTTAAAAGGGAAAACCCATAAGGCTAGCTGGAGATTTCTCAACAGAAACCAGACAAGCTAGAAAGGAATGGCATGGTATATTCAAAATGGTGAATGGGAAAAATGTGCAGCCAAGAATACCCTATCCAGCAAGGGTTTCATTCAGATTAGAAGGAGGGGTAAAGAGTTTCCCAGACAAACAAAAACTAAAGGAATTCATGATCACGAAACCAGCCCTGCAAGAAATATTAAAGGGGATTCTGTGAGTGCAAAGGAAAGACCAAAAGTGACCAAGACAAGAAAGGACAGAGAAAATCTCCAAAAACAACAAAACAAATAATAAAATGACAATAAATACATACCTCAGTAATTACTTTGAAGGTAAATGGACTAAATGCTCCAATCAAAAGATACAGGGTGTCAGAATGGATAAGAAAACAACATCCATATGCTGCCTATGAGAGACTTACTTTAGACTGAAAGTCACCTGCAGATTGAAAGTGAGGCGATGGAGAAACACTGATTACTCAAATGGATGTCAAAAGGAAGTCCAAATAGCAGTATCTACATCAGACAAACTAGACTTTTTTGTTTTTGTGTTGTTTTTATCCTGCTTTGGTGACAAGGTAGTACTGGCTTCATGGAATGATTTTGAGTATGTTCCCTCTATTCCATTATTTGTAATATTTTTATTAAGATGGCCATTAATTATATTTTTAAATGTTTGGTAGAATTCACTAGTGAAACCAGTTGTTGTGGGCTTTTGTGTGCTGGGAGATTTTTTATTCCAAATTCAACTTTCATTCTTATTATTGGTCTAGGAAGATCTCCTATTTCTTGGATATGAGATTCATGATTTCATCATGGTAACTTGTGCATTTTTAGGAATCATCTGTTTTTTTTTTTCTAAGTTATCTGATTTGTTAGCATTTAATTGTTTATAGTAACTTGTTATCACACTATGTGTGCCTATGGTTTTCTGTTGTATTATTTTCTCTTCCATTTCTCATTTTGGTTTTTGAGTCTTCTTTTTTTTCCTTAGTTAATGTAGTTAAAGCATTGCCAATTTTGGTGTGTGTGTGTGTGTGTTTTAAACTAATCATTACTTTCAATGTTATGTTATTGTTTATTCTGGTCTCTATTTTATTTATTTCTGATTTTTCTTTGTTATTTCCTTCCTCTATTAAAGGTCAGCTAAATTTCTTTTTCTAGCTCCTTGTGGTATAATATTGTTTATTTGAACTTTTTTTCCTTTTATACAAGTATTTCTGGCATAAATTTCGCTCTATCATCTGCTTTTGCTGCATCCCATAGGTTTTAGAATATCATATTTTCTTTTGTTTTGAGATATATTTTGGTTTGCCATTTGACTTCTTATTTGGCCCATTGCTTGTGCAGTAAGGTATTGTTTAATTTTTACATATTAAATATTGAATATTTACATTGTAGATTTTCTGGCTTTATTTTATTGTTGATCTTTAGTTTTGTGCCACTGTGGCTGGAAAATATATTTGATATGAATTCAGTCTTAAAAAAAAACCACACACACACATACACACAAAACAGTGTAGTATAAACAAATAGATGATAAAAAGTAGGTAATACAGTCTTATCTTATAATTTTCTAATCTGGTGGCCAAAAAATATTGTGTTTCATGATTTAAATTTCTATTTTCCTGGTTTCCAGAAAGGGTATGAATCTTTACAAATGCTTATTGGTTATTTATCATTTCTTTCTCTGTGCACTAACTCTTCATACCCTTTGCATATTTTCTATCAGGTCATTTGTCTTTGTTATGTAACATTGTTGGAACTCTTTATATTTTATGATTATTGATCTTGTCTTTATATATTTAAAAATCTCTATCACACTATTTTCAACTTTGTGGTATCTTTGGTTGTACAGAAGTTTTGGTTTCCTTATGGTCAAATCTGTATCTTTGTTGATATGCCTTTTGGGTTTTACGTATCATGCAGAAAATATTACTGGAGCACACTTGGGAGTATGCTTTGGTATAGCCTTTTGGTAAGATGATTCAGAAGTTTCTTTTTCATAATAACAATTCACCTTTGTGAAACACGTTATTCTGTTTTTCTTAATTTGAATATTTTGGTAGAAAGAAACTGTGTGCCATATGCAAATTCATATTGCTGGGATAGCAAAGTGAATCCTGGTGGCTGAAAAGTAAGTAATGATCACTATTGGGGCATATATTTCAGGGAAAACAAGATTGAAAATGAGAGTGTGAACTGGTAAACTTTTGGGGCATATAATTCTATCTTTTAATTGATACATTTTAGTAATAGAAAACCTTCCTGAATCTCCTAATAGATTTAAATATATTTCCAACTGTCACTTTTTTTTAAAGATTTTATTTGTCAGAGAGAGAGAGAGCAGAAGCAGGGGGAGCAGCAGGCAGAAGGAGAAGCAGGCTCCCCTCTGAGCAAGGAGCCCAATGTGGGACTCGATCCCAGGATCCTGGGATCATGACCTGAGCTGAAAGTGGACGCTTAACTGACTGAACCACCCAGGCATCCCACAGCTGTCACTTTTGTTTCCAACTTGACCCGTTTTCATAGATCTTACAATGGTTGCAAAACTTAATCCAGAGTTTACCTTACTGAATAAATCCTGCAGTAACTGATTCAAACACGGCTGCGTCTATGTCGTACAACACTGAATATATCAGCTCATGCTCTAAATGGCTGTGTTTTACAAACCCTGATGTAGCAGACTGTGCCTTGATACTTTTCCACTAACAAAATAATGTGTTTTCCAATCATTATGTTAATTGAATTAATAAAACTCACAAGGCTCAAACTGTTTCATCTTTATTCTTCCTGCAACACTGATTTTATTTTTCTTCTTCTTAAAACAGTCTCATTTTGCATGACGTGAGTTAATTTTAGTGCCTAATGATACAAGTACATTGCTAAAATCCATATGAAAAATTGTAACAAAAGTAAAACACAGAAGATCTGAGAGCCAAGACAAATTTTGTCATCTGGTGCTTTGTCTCTACCTAAGTACATTTGTTTCTCTCCCATCTGTTCGGAAACTTATTTAAGCAAATTAACATTTGTCCCAGAATTAATATGACTTCCGTATCAAATGGCAAATATCTTTATTTGAAGAAACTTTGTATACTTTATTATTTAGGCCCCATTACACTTCATGTTATAACTATTATAATCTCCGTTATACATATAAAGAAACTCAGTATGAAAAATGTAAAGTGACTTGCCTAAAGTCATACAGTTCTTAAGTGGCATAACGGGAATATGAACCTGTCTTATCTAGTTTGTCCCTGATTTTTCCAATACATAACACTTCCATGCCCACACTCATCCATGAATGTCAGGTTGGTGTTGTTTGGGACTCCAGGGTTGGGGCTCTTGATGGTACCTCCTAGGAAAAAGTAGATTTGAGGGAGGTTTTAAGGGTTGATACCCCACAGAGACAGACCTTTCCTCTTTTTGCCAAAAGTCTTCCCTGTGCTTCCTCTTACTGGCCACAAAGGCTCAGAAAATTTCCCCTCTAATCAGTATGAACAGAAGGACACAGAAAATTCTCTGCCTCACCACTTAGAAAGTGAAAGATACCACCAATAACCCATAGAATTTAATGGCCCAATGAAGACCACAGGCAACCTAGATGAGAAAAAGGGACAAGCACCTTGTTAGATACCACCAAATTTATCCATGTGTCCAAGACGGCCTACTGGAAACCCTATTTTGAACAGGAATCCACAGAAAAAAAACAAAGGATTTGATGTCAGGTAGGCCTAGGTTTGAATTCTAGTGACACTATTTACTACTCTGTGACTTTGGGTACAACTTTTTAGAGCCTATATTAAACAGTAAAATGGAGTGAATAAAACCACCTCATAGCACTCCATAAATAGCAAGTACAATTAGAATTATTAGTAGCAGAAGTATAAGTCTGACCATCTTTTTCTCTGATGCAGAGAAATAAATGACACTGAATATAAAGTACCTACAATGATACATGCCTCAGGGGTCTGGGTATCTCAGTCCGTTAAGTCCAGGTCATGATCTCAGGGTCCTGGGATCGAACCTAGTGTCGGGCTACCTGCTCAGCGGGGAGCCTGTTTCTCCCTTTCTTCCCCACTCATGCTCTCTGTCACTATCTCTGACCTTCTCTCTCAAATAAATAAAATAAAATAAAATAAAATAAAATAAAATAAACAATACATGGCTCATCATGGGCACCCAATAAGTAATAGTTTTATTACTACTACTACTACTACTACTACTATTACTACTATTACATTAGTGGGGAAGATAACTGGCCGTATCAAGTTGCCTTCCAGCTTCTGGATTTTAGGGAAGGGCAGTAAGAGTTATGGAGAAAGCGTGAGACTATAGGATCAAGAGGGAGGATCAGGTTAAGAAGAAAAAACAGGAAAAGGCAAAATTGTACAGCCTAAGGAAAATTTCCCTTTAATATCTGTTCAAAATGTCTCATTACTACGTAGGCTAAAACTATCATGCTGGGCCAGTTTTTTACATTTGTTATAGAAGCAACATAGCCATTGAGAGAGAAAAATAGTGACTGGCCTGAAACGATGTTTAGCTATAAGAGGTATCGTGTTAGAACTTAGTAAATGAACTAAAGCAAAATGAGTAATTCCAAAAATACACCTTTGAAGTTCCAAAAATAGTCCTGATGGCTATAAAATTGAGCAATCAGAAATTATTTGGGGAAAGCAAACAAGGGACAGTAAAGCACTTACAGCACTCTGGCCATATATATGTTTTATTGAAGGGAAAAGAATATTAAGCTGAGAATGGTTTTCAGCTTATAAAGGACTTACATTTCCCCAAGTCCATTTAAGTCAGTATTTGGAACCTGAAACACATATCCCCATCAAGAAAAAGAAGTCATAAGAGTGGTTTTCCTGGGCCTAGGGAATGCTATTCGACTCCCCCTGGGGCTGAGCTGTCCTCTGAAGAGGGAAATGGTGGTACAGTGATACTATTAAAAGGTCTAGCTGGGGTTATGCTTGAAGGTTTGAAGACTTGACCTGCCTCTTTTTAGATAGGTAAGGGCCTGGACAAGTACTCATATCTGTATACTCCTCAGTCTACAGTCTCCCCACCCCACCCTCAGCTTTATTAACATATAATGAATATAGAAAAAAACTGCACATAGTTAATGTGTACAACTTGATGAGTTTGGAAATATGTATACACTTCTGTGACCATCACCACAATCCAGGTCATAAACCTATATCCATCACCTCCAAAAGTTTCCTTGTGTCCCTTTTTTATTTGTTTTGTTTTGTCTTTCATGGTAAGAACAGATAATATGAGATCTACCCTCCTAACAAATTTTTAAGTCCAGAATACCTTATTGTTAACTCTAGGCACTGTGTTATACACCAGATCCCTGAAACACACTCATCTTGTATAACCCTAGCTTTATAGCCATTGAACAATTCCCTTATCTTACCCCATCCCCAGGTAGCCATCATTCTATTGTGTACTTCTATACCTTCAACTATTTTAGATATCTCATGATCATGAGCCATTTGTCCTTCTGTGACTGACTCATTTCACTTAGCATCAGGTCTTCTAAGTCCATCCATGTTGTTCTAAATGGTAAGATTAATTGTCAAGTGGATGTGAAAATAGTACCAGTTTCATGAGCCCCCGTGAGCAGGAACTGAGACCAGGCCTGGGAAGTGCTCAACACAATTAGCACTCAGTAAACATCAGTGACAACTAGTACTGGTGTAGAAATGCGGGCCTGATATCCTCCATCTTCCTTAGGCAGGTTTTACCTGCCAGGGTGAAGTCAGCACTAAAGTAAAACCCAGAACATGCTGGAAGTGTCCTCCCCTAACAGAGAGAAAGACAAGAGGCTGGCAGCAGGACAGCTGTGGCTGGGGTCCTGCGGAGGCTGGGTGTAACGGATAACCTTTACAAACACACACACACACACACACACACACACACACACACACACACACACGGTGAAAAATGCAAACTGGACAGCTTGCTCTTCCCCGACATGGATGGAACTAGAGGATATTAGGCTAAGTGAAAAAAGTCAATCAGAGAAAGACAATTATCATATGATCTCTCTGATATGAGGAATTTGAGAAACAAGACAGAGGATCATAGGGGAAGGAAGGGAAAAATGAAACAAGATGGGACCAGGGAGGGAGACCAAACCATAAGAGACTCTTAATCTCAGGAAACAAGCAGGGTTGCTGGAGGGGAGGGAGGTGGGAGGGATGTGGTGGCTGGGTGATGCACATTGGGGGCGGTATATGCTATGGGGAGTGCTGTGAATTGTGTAAGACTGATGAATCACAGACCTGTACCCCTGAAAGAAATAATACATTATATGTTAATTTTTTAAAAAACCGCAAACTGGACAAAAGGCGTAAGATTGAAAGAAACGTGCTTCTTCACCTTCTGATACCTAGTGTCACATATCTTTGTGTCCCTCAGGAAATTTTATATGCTTTTATTAGCCTACATTGATCTCCATACACTTTCTAGCCCTACACCTGAGTCGGAACCACCTCCTTTTTATTTACAGAAAGGAACCGTGGACATGTGAGCCTCCCCACCTGTTTCCCTTTTCCATTAAATAACACATCTCAGAGCTCATTCCACATGTGCAATTATACAACTGTCTTGTTCTCAGTAATAATTCAGAGGTATTCTATTTTATGAATGTGCTTTAATATTTTTAATTTGACCCCTATCAGTGAACATGTCATTTTTTCTCAGCATTTTATAATAACACTTCAATAAACATCCTTGTACACATAAATTTATGTGTTTCTTCAAAATTCATCCAGAGGGTAAATTCCCAGCAACAGAACTGCTAAATTAAAGGGTATACGCTTTTTTTTTTCCTGTTGAGAAATGTTGCCAAATATTTTCCCATTAAATAATGCATTAATTTGCACTCCTAACCGCAGCATGAGAGTTCCTGCTTCCACTCACCCTGGCCAACACTGAGTGCTAGCAAATGCTCAAAACACTGCCATCAGATACACAAAAAGTAACGTACCATTTTCTTTGGCTTTTCTTTGGTTATAAATGGTTATAAATAATATAATTATCATATTTGTTTTTCATGTTTGTTTGCCACAAAAACTTTTTGTTTTTCTATGAAACTCCTGTTTATAAGAATTGTCCACTCTTTTATTTTGAAAGGTTTTGTCCTTCCTTTTTGTCCGCTAAATTAATTTGCCCATGTATCGTATCTTTTCTTATATTAATTTGAAATGCTTCATTTTCTAATACCAAGTGTTTATATGAATTTTTGTTTGCTTCTAGAATCTTTTTCTTTTCCACTGATCAATTTCTTTTTCAGTTCTAAGTAGCTTTGGCTATTCTTTGCTTATTTCTTGTCTTGACTGGCTATTGTTCTCTCCCTGTAATCTTCTGGCTATTCTGACAGGCTTATTTTTCTGGATGGGTCTTGATTGCCATTCTGTCAAATTCCATAAAGGATACCTTGACTTCTGGTTGATATTTATTTAGAGATTAATTTGGGGGGGGGAAACAACATCTTTCAGAATTTTCCTATTCAAGAGTAGGATACAAATTTACATAAGCCATCTTCGTATGTCCTTTGGTGGACTTTTAATGTTCATTTTACATTGGCCTTTTGCATATTGTGAATAATGTTAAATTTCTCCCATACATTTTTACCGTTTGGTTATTATGATTATAGGATCTCTTCTTCCTTCGTATTTCCTATTTATTCCTTACTGATTATGTAATAAGCCACCTCACCATACTCTCAACATTTTGAGCACAATTTCCAGTTTGATTCTTTCAGCTTTTCTTGATACACTGTATTTGGCCTCCTTTCAAGCAGTATTTCTTTCTTTAGTCTAAGTTCATTTGCCAAAACAGAAAAATGCTAAATAATAAAGATGGATGGCATTTGTTCACTATTTTAATGGGAAAAAAATTTAATGTTGTATGATTTTTTTTTTTTTTACTTTTTTAAAGATTTATTAATTTGAGAGAGCGAGCTCGAGTGGGGGAAGGGGTAGAGGGAGAGGGAGAAGTAGACTTTCTGCTGAGTAGGGAGCCCCAGTGCAGGGCTCCATGCGGGGCTTGATCCCAGAACACTGAGATCATGACCTGAACGCAAGGCAGACACTTAACTGAGACACGCAGACGCTTCTTCACTAATATTTAAGAAAACTTTCATCTATTCCTATTTTGCCAGAAGGTAATTCATGTAACTTTTTAAATGGTAACAATGTAGTCATTCACTATGTCTGATACACACATTCACACACTTAGGAAAATGTGGCAGGAATATGACAAACCATTAATAGTAATTACTTCTGAGTGGTAGCCATCATTGTTTTGTTTAGTAAGCAATAGGGCTTTGTATTCTTTTTTGTGTGTTTATATTTAAATTTTAACCTACTACTTATATGAAATTCTTGAGTGACTCTTTTTCTTTAGAATCCTGTACACTTTGCTCCATTGCCTTTTGCTGTGAGCATTGTTTTAGAAAATTCTAAGGTAAGCCAGATTTTTCCTACTCACAAAGTGATTGTTTTTATGTGTGAAGAAGTAGCCTGAAGAATTAATTCTCTAGCTTCAGTTTTACCAAAAAATATATATCCTGGCATTGAGCCTTCTGTATCATTTCTTCCTAGGGCATAGTATGTTCTTTTGAGCTGGCGAATCAGCAATTTCAGAATTGGGACCGTCATTTCTTTTAATATTTTTCTAAGCCATTTGTTCTATTTTCTAACACAGACATACCAATTTTCCCTTTGCTGTGACCATCTTTGAGCTCCATAACTGTTATCTTCTGCTTAAATCTCTTTCCCTTTTACGCCCACTGATTCTTTCAAACCTTTCTTCTATGTCATTATTTCAGGTTTTATCCATGCCTATCCTCTTCCTCCTATTTCCAATTTATTTATCACTAGGGTAACAATATTATTTGGGCCCTCCATTATTTCCTTGACTCTGACATTTCCTTTTCTATCTCATTCTATAGCTCTGTCATCTTGTGTCTGGTGCCCTTTTCCTGGAATTCATGGTCTTTTAAATTCTTTATAGCAGAAAGTAACATTTAGATCATACATTTCTATTTCATAGCTAGTATTCTTCCAGAACAAATTCTTTCTCTCTCATTGACATTCAGTCTTCCTCTCTCTTGTTTTTCCTCTTTTCTCTTTCACCCTTACCCAGTTGCCATGTGTTTTCTTTCTCCCTTACTCATGTTTAACCCGAACAGCTCTGTCAAGACCATGTAATTGCCTCTTGGCTGTCCTCCATATTATCTGACCCCTTCATCCTTTCCTTTATTTATTCTCCAGGAGTTGGGAATTTCAGGTTCTAGCAGGGGTGAGTTCAGCTGGGACTAGACGCAGCTCTGCTTAGCAGACCTCGCCTCTGTTCTTGTACCTCTGCTCCAAATAAATAAAGATGCCCTGCATCTCAGGGCACACTTTCTGATTCTCTCCATGCCGAGGGATGTTATCCTCATTTTCCCAATTTCCCAAAGGAAAATTCATGTAGACAGACCCAGTGTCTTTTTCTGCATCACCTTCCTCTACCTGCAGTGGTTCTCACTCTCTTCCCAGCCAACAGAGACCAAAGTAAAGCATTTTGGCTGCAGTCACATCCTGCTATGGTCTAACAACTGGCCTCTCCAAGGACCTCTTCCTCTAGGCTCCTACTTCTATCTTTCACTTCCTCCTTCATCCTCCATTCAGCTGAATCCCCAGTTAGTGTTGGAGATCATTTGCCCAGGGTAATTATAGTTACTACCAATTCTCTCTCAGCTTTCTTTCCACCTGATCAGTTTCATAAAGTTTAGTCATGGTGCTTTTCTTCCTTTGGTGAGACACTGAGGGCATAGGAAGGGCTTTTCAAATTCTTCCCCAGGGCTGCCTACACACTCCATGGATTGCCTCTACCTAAATTGAGGAATAGTGGAGAGACTTAGAGCATTTTCCACTCACATCCTATTCCCTCACTGGCCTGGGAGCAGGAAGAAATGGAATGTAATTCAGAGGCATGAATGTTCCTGGAGTCATGTTTCTTTCTGAGGACTTTTTGGGAGAGGGGATTCTGTGATTAAGCTTCATTCTGCCACCTTATCTGGGAAGAAGAGTTAAGGTTATATATATTGGGGCTCTCCTCCCAAAAGTAACTCTAAGTAAATTTTACTCTTCAATGGTTAAAAACTTTAAAAATATCAATTCAGCCTAAGGAAAAAAAGGGTTCTGAGGTAAGATGTCTATTGAAATACCTTCACATATGTGCGTGCTTGTATAAGTAAATAAGAAAGTCAAACAGAGAACTGGACATCCCTAACTGGATACGCTGTAGGTATTTATAAAAAATGATAAGGTAACAACTACCTTTGAATCACCAGGGAATTTAAACGAGGATCAACAGTACTCTTTATGGCTCAGTTCTGAAAAGGGGGTCTAAATCCCTCATTTCATGCTTTCTTTGTATTTACTATCATTCCAATTTCACCAGAAGTGTCAAGGTGTAGTCAACATATTTTCCACCTAATCACACTTAATGAGTATTGTAAAAACTTTAAAAACAGAATGTAAAAGCAGAATCCTTCAAATACTACCCGTAGGAAGAAAGAAATTGTCAATAATACTTTCCAGATTTTCTGGGAGTTCTAGCAAATATTTTTTCTATCAGTGAAGAGAATTGTTAAATGGCATTTTCTTTTGTGGCCCCAAGAAAGAACACAAAGGCTTCTTTGATATTCTGTCCTGCTGAGTTGAGATGATCTATATTATTTCATGAGCCAACAGCAATATAATAAGACAATGAAAACATATCTGAAATCATATGACAATCTTAGCCTGATTTCTTCTTTAAACTCTAAAAATGCTGTTTAAAGCAATTGATCCACTCTAGCCCCAAGGTCAAGCCATGACAACCCTAAGTAGAAATTACTAAAACTGGCAAAATCTGAACATACATTATAGTTGCTCTTCTGAGAAACCAAGACTTCCCTGTGATGGAACTACTTTTAATAATTAACATAGAGTGTACATTTTTAAACCAATATAGAGTATTTTATTTTGATCTGGATAAAACTGTGATTATTTTTCCATAGAAACTTGATTTCCCAGTTTTATTCATCCCACCAGATAACAGAAGCAGAGCTCTGTGTTGGACACTGCCACATGACACGGGATATGTAAACTACAGTTGCCACCTTTATTTTCAGCCATCCAGAAGATGAAGAGTCGTAAGATGAAAAGCTAAATTGTAAGTGCAACAGAAGCAGCACCAGTCTCCATTCCAAGTCTGTTTAACCGAGGTGAAGTAGATAATTATGTCCACTGTCTGGATAATTTTTTTTTAAGATTTTATTTATTTCACACACACACACACACACACACACACACACACACACACAGATTACAAGTAAGCAGAGAGGCAGGCAGAGAGAGAGGGAGAAGCAGGGTCCCCGCTGAGCAGAGAGCCCAATGTGAGGCTCGATCCCAGGACCCTGAGATCAGAGGCTTAACCCACTGAGCCACCCAGGTGCCCCCATTATCTGGATAATTTAGGCCAAATCCTAACAAGAGCAACAACAACAAATACCCAGCTCATAACCTTAAAAATGTAATAAGAGACTGATTATCATATGTAAGTGTGTGGGTGTACTTTTAATCATATATAATTCATCCCCTGTGCCCAGGGCCTTTTAACGAAGAATTCGCAAAAATTCCATTACCTTTTCAGGATTACATACACACACAAACTCACACACAGTCACAAGATCAAAAAGCTATCCAGACATATATCCTCTTTGACTCTCTTAGGGGTCATGATACTCATTTCCACTTGCTGTTGTGCTACTATCAAAAATCACCTACAGGGGCACCTGGTTGGCTCAGTCAGTTAGGGCTCCGACCCTTGATTTCAGCTCAGGTACAGATCTCGGGGTTGTGAGGTCAAGCTCCCGGTTGCAGTCTCACACAGCATGGAGTCTGTTTGTCCCTCTCCCTCTACTCCTCACACCTTCCCCTCAAAAAAATAAATAAATAAATAAATAAATAAATTTTTTTTTTTTTTTTTTAATTCATATTCAGGGACACATGAATGGCTCAGTCAGTTAAGAGGCTGCCTTCGGCTGAGGTCATGATCCCAGGGTCCTAAGATTGAGTCCAGCTTCGGGCTCCCTGCTCAGTGGGGAGCCTGCTTCTCTCACTCCCTCTGCCTCTTGCTCCCCTGCTTGTTCTCTCTCTCTGTCAAATAAATAAATAAAAATCTCTTAAAAAAATAAAAAATAAAAAATAAAAAAATCGCCTTCATTGAGTCCTGTTCTTGCCTTAGTCCAAATGTCCAAGTTACATACAAAATCCTGATTATGACTTTCAAACACTTTCTATAGGAGCCCCACACAATTTTATACATATTGCCTCTATACCCTAACATATATACCCTACTCCTGAACCCCATAAGCCCCATGCTTTCTCCTTCAGTCTGCTCACCTTTGGTAGTGGATACTGTCTAGATGCCTCCTTGGCATCTATTATACTCCTCTCCCACTAAGCTGCAGCCATGAAACTTGAGTTACACTGACCTTTCCTCCAGGCCCAGGGATGTCCACTGGCTTAAACTATTCAGGATGGTACATCCCCTTTACTACAATTATTGATAACCTAGAGACAAGCAAGTAAGTATATGGCATTGTCTTGGCCATCGTGACTAATTCAGTTGTAGACATGAGACCTAAATTTGTTGCATTCAAAATGAAACTCAATTTCTTTGTTCATGGGTAGAGGAATAAGAACCTTCACCCTTACGATCTGCCCTCAAAATGTTAACAAAAATGCATGTAGCCCTAGGAGTTTCCAGCAGTATCTTCTGACTTGCAGAGGAAGACAAATGGAAAAAATTACGGACAAAAAGCACCACAGCCCTGAATGTATTGTAAACCACTGAAGTAAATCACCCCTGAAACCTGTCTGCCTCTAGAGTTTCCATTCATCAGCCAATAGATTCCCTTATTGTTTTGATCAGTCTGGATTGAGTTTCTGTTATTTGCAACACAACAGCTTTCTCCTCCTTTCTACCTGTATTAGAATAAATTTTTGGTTGTCCAAAATAGTTGTTATCCAAAATAACAACGACTGAGTCCAAGGTCAGTATGGCCGCTTTATGGTATTGGGGCCAGGTTATTAATATCTTATTGCCCTGACACACTCTGGATATGCTGTAATCTGAATGGTTGAAGGTGGCTCATCACCAAGTCTCTCTGTTCCTGGGTCAAGGATGAGGAAGAGAAAAAGAGAAAGGAAAGGGCTTATCCTTTTCTTTTAAGGGTACAATTCAGAAGTAGCATATAGCACTTGTCGTCATAGTCTATTGACCAAAGGATGGTTGTATGGTCACACTTAACTATAAGGGAGGCTGAGATATGTGATCATTATCTGGGCAGCCATATGTTCAGCTAAAAAGTCTTCCATTGTGGGAGAAAAAAAGAATGGATGTTAGAAGAGAACTACTAATTCTGCACCTTGACTTTTACCCAGATTGTCACATATGGTGCAATAATCTATCTCCTATGATCTACCAATTCATTTCTATTTGTTCTTTTAAAACCTATTTAATATCCACTCCAGTTTAGCAGAATTTCAATTCCATCTGCTGAGTTCTACATGAAAATAATTCCATATTGTGTGTATGTTTGTGTGCATTCCAATTAAAGTTCAAACTCCGGCTAATTTCAATATTCCATGACTAATTTTAATCTTTGATAGGACATACTGGAATTAGCCCAAATTGATGACATTAAAGGTTTTTAAGGAATGGTAGTATAATAAGTGTGAACAATTACTCTCTAAGGTCAGTTAAGAAGAGAATGGTTTAGGAACACCTGGGTGGCTCAGTTGGTGGGGAATCTGACTTTTGATCTCAGCTCAGGTCTCCATTGCATGGTTGTGAGTTTGAGCCTAACATGGGGCCTACTTAAAAAAAAAAAAGAAAAGAAGAAAAGAATGGTTTGTTTTTTAACCATTTCAAAAATAACTAAATTAATGTTAACAGTTGTGGATAATGGCAACCTTAGCCAGAATTCTGAACTTGTTTAATACATAAAATATATCTGTTTGTATTATGTTAGTGTTCATAGTTTATTATAAATAACTTTTCGGCATCTAGGAAGCTACACTCACGTATGGAGTTTTAAAGCAAACATATTATTAAGGTCTTCACCAAAAGACAAAGGCCCTTGACACTAATATTTGGTACCTAAGGAGCACATAGGTACACCTGGACTGACAGATTTGGATGTATATACATGTAACTATTGCTGATTAATGTCACAGAACATGAGTTTGCTCTCATCCCAGGAATCTAATAGGAACTTGGGGTGTAATAGGAACATGGGATAAGGAAAAGACCAAAATTGGGCTTTATAATAAATATGATCATTAAAATAATCTACATTAATCCAAAAATCATATATTAATCCCAAGTACTGTGTGATGTACTGGGTCAGATAAAGAGGAATGAGACAAAGTCCCTGCCCCTGTGATGTATTCAGTCTGGTCACAAAGCCAATGTCGTGCATCAATAAAGCACTGCTCATATCATTTTTGTTGGTGGTGTTTAAAACCTTCAATGTCCCCATTGCTTGCAGGAAATTACCCCTACTTCTTGGCAAGATACACAGGACTTTAATAATGTACTGGCTGTTGTTCACTTAGCACTTCCCTGTACCACTCTACATCTTATCCTTATATCAACACTTGTAGCTGCAGGAACATTCTATCTTGTCTCTCATCTCCATGCCTTTGCATAAACTCCACCTCTCCTTGGTTGCTATTTATTTTTTAACATTCAGCTCCGGTTTCATCCTCTTTGGAAAGAAAGTTTTCCCCCCATTGTAAACAGTATTAGGTACTCTTTCTAATTCTATGCAAACAAATCATTCTTTCTGATTGCATAAATTGAATTATTTCTAACTTTTAATTTACTAACCTCTTTCACTCACTAGACTGTGGGCTCTGGGGTTGAGGGAGAGGCAGTGGTTTTATCCTGTCCCTCTTTATATCTTCTGTGCCTAGAATAGTGCTTTGTACAATGTAAGAGTTCAACAAAAATTTGTTGAGTTAATGGATAAAAGATATGATATGTTAAGTTTGTAAATGAACTCAATGCAAATTACCATAACTCAATAACTTCTTCAAATTCTAAGGGAATTACCTGAATTCTCTGAATGTCTCCCTTCATCATTGTTTGGAATAACACAAGCTTTTGGCTTTCAAGATGGGTTCTTTTGGAAGATTCATTATTTATTAGGCATGAAGCAGTTTGAACTTCTTCTTCTTTGTAACAACCTATTGCTAAACACTAAATAAATCTTCATCATCACCATTCTGCACCACTTTCTGAGCAACTTCTGCAAGCACAGAGAGTATGAGACAGTGATACACTGTCCCCTTGTCCAACAACCATGTTGGATTCTCTAGTTCGAATAGGCTAATTGTATTGAAAATGCAACCTACTATGTCATTCAAAAATAAAAATTGGAGCAAGTCAAACTAGGAAACAGTGGATTCTGATTCTGAAAGGCACTGCAATATCCAGCAGTTTTCTTTCCTGTAAAGCTATAGAGAGATCTTTATTTTTAGTTATTCAAAAGTCCATTGTGCAAGGAGAGTCTCTGCAGATGACTGGCCTACAGGATATGGCAGCCAAAACATAACAGCAGAGCACATGAAACACACGCTAGACACGCCTGAAGCACCAAGCCCTAGACACCGCCTAACCTCTTCTGCATGAAGACATTACTTTCAGGAGCAGGAGACATAACTGGCTTTTCTAACACACAAAAGAAGGCAGAGACTTAGACAAAATGCCAAGATGGAGGAATTTATCCCAAACAAAACAATAAGAGTTTGTGCCCTCTCTCTCTCTCTCTCAAATAAATATATAAAATCTTTTTTAAAAATAAACTTTTAAAAAAAAGAGATGAAGAATGCAATAAACAAGATTGAAAACAGGCTTTATGCAATGAACAGCAGGCTGGAAGAAGCAGAGGAACAAATCAGTGACCTTAGAAGACAAAATAATGGACTACACTGAAACTGAACAAAAGAGAGGAAAAAGAATTATGCGAATCAAGCATAGACTTAGGGAACTCAGTGACTCCATCAAATGTACTAACATTCAGATTAGAGGAGTCCCAGAACAAGAGAGAGAAAAGGGTACAGAAAGTTTATTTGAGGAAATCGTAGTAGAAAACCTCCCTGATTGGGGAAAGGAAATAGACATCCAGATCTATGAGGCATAAAAAACTCCCATCAAAATCAACAAAAGCAGGTCAAGACAAAGTCATATTGTAATTAGCAGACACCTGGGTGACTCAGTTGGTTAAGTGTCTGCCTTTGGCTCAGGTAATGATCCCAGGGTCCTGAGATCAAGTCCCACATCCAACTCCTTGCTCAGTGGGGAGCTTGCTTTTCTCTCTCTTCCTGCTGCTCCTCCTGTTTATGTGTATGCACACTCTCTCTCTATGACAAATAAATAAATAAAATCTCCCAAAGAAAGATGTAATATAATTAAATTTGGAAAATATAGTGATAAAGAAAAAATCTTAAAAGCAGTAAAACAAAAGAAGTCCTTAACTTACAAGGGAAAACCCATAAGGCTAGCTGGAGATTTCTCAACAGAAACTTGGCAAGTCAGAAAGGAATGGCATGATATATTCAAAGCACTAAATGGAGAAATCTGCAGCCAAGAATACCCTATCCAGCAAGGATATCAATCAGAATAGAAGAAGAGGTAAAGAGTTTCCCAGACAAACAAAAACTAAGGGAGTTTGTGACCACTAAACCAGCCCTGCAAAAAATATTAAAGAGGATTCTTTGAGTTCAAAGGAGAGATCAAAGGTGACAAAGACAAGAAAGGATCAGAAGAGCACCTGATTGGCTCATTTGGAAGAGCATATGACTATTGATCTCAAGGTTGTAAGTTTGAGCACCATGTTGAGTGCAGAGAATACTTAAATAAATAAATAAATACTTTTTTTTAAACAGAGAAGTTATCTTAGAAAATCTCCAGAAAAAATGGCAGTAAGTACATATCTATCAATATTACTTTGAATGCAAATGGACTAAATATGCCAATCAAAAGATATACAGTGTCAGAATGGATAAAAAAAAAAAACAAGACCAATCTATATGCTTCCTACAAAAGATTCATTTTAGATCTAAACATACTTGCAGATTGAAAGTGAGGGGAAGGAGAAACATTGATCACACAAATGGATGTCAAAAGAAAACTGGAGTAGCAATACTTATATTCAACAAAGTAGATGTTAAAACAGATGTAACAAGAGACAAAGAAGGGCACGATATCATAATAAAGGGGACAATCCAACAAGAAGATATAATACTTGTAAATATTTATGCACCCAACATGGGAGCGCCAAAATATATAGAACATTTAACAACGAACATAAAGGAACTAATTGATAATAACACAAAATCACTAGTAGACTTAGTACCCCACATACATCAATGGACAGATCATCTAAAGAGAAAATAAACAAGGAAACAATGGCTTTAAATGACACACTGGACCAGGTGAACCTAAAAGATATATTCAGAACATTCCATCCTAAAACAGCAGAATACACATTTTTCAAGTGCATGGAACATTCTCCAGAATAGATCATATATTAGGTCACAAATCAGGCCTCAACAGATACAAAAAGATTGAAATCATACCATGCACCTTTTCTGACCACAACACTATGAAACTAGAAGTCAACCAAAAGGAAAAATTTGGAAAGACCACAAATACATAGAGGTTAAATAACATGCTACTAAACAATGAATGGGTTACCCAGGAAATCAAAGAAGAAATTAAAAAAAAAATACAGGGAACAAATGAAAATGAAAACACAATGGTGTAAAACCTTTGGATGCAGCAAAAGCATTCCTAAGAGGGAAGTACATAGCTATATAGGCCTACCTCAAGAAGCAAGAAAAACCTCAAACAACCTAACCTTACACCTAAAAGAGCAAGATAAATGAATGATAAATCAATGAATGAAGCCTTAAGCCAGGAGAAAGAAGGAAATAATAAAGATTAGAGCTGAAATAGATGATAGAGAAATTTCAAAAAACAATAGAACACATCAATGGAACGAGGAGACGGCTCTCTGAGAAAATTAATAAAATCGATAAACCTCCAGCCAGACTAATCAGAAAGAAAAGAGAAAGGACACAAATAAATAAAAAATCACAAATGAGAGAGGAGAAATAATGATCGACACCACAAGAATATAATTTTAAGAGACTATTATGAGCAATTATATGTCAACAAATTGGACAACCTAGAAAAAATTGATAAATTCCTACAAACATATAAACTACCAAAATTGAAACAGGAGGAAATGGAAAATTTGAATAGACTGATAACCAGCAAAGAAATTAATCAGCAATCAAAAGACTCCCAAGTCCAAGGCCAGATGGCTTCATAGCCAAATTCTACCAAACACTTAAAGAAGAGTTAATACCTATTCTTCTTAAACTATTCCAAAAAATAAAAAAGGAGGGAAAACTTCCAAACTCATTCTAGAGGCCAACATTACCCTGTTACCAAAACCAGATAAAGACTCCTGAAAAAAGAGAAATACAGGGGCACCTGGCTGGCTCAATTGATAGAACATCCGACTCTTGATCTCGGGATTATGAGTTAGAGCCCCACTATGGGTGTAGAGATCACTTAAATAAATAAAACTTAAAAAAAAATGACAGGCCAATATCCCTGATGAACATGAATGCAAAAATTCTCAATAAAATACTAGCACATTGAATCCAACAATACATTTAAAAAAATCATTCACCACAATCAAGTGGGATTTATTCCTGGGTCATAAGCGTAGTTCAATATTAGCAAATCAATCAGCATGATACACTAAATTAAGAAAACAAAGGATCAGAAAGAACCACAGTATCATTTCAATAGATGCAGAAAAAGCATTCAACACATTACAACAGCCATTCATAATAAAACCCTCAATAAAGTAGGTGCAGAAGGAACACACCTCAATATAATAGTCATCTATGAAAACCCCATAGCTAATATAATCCTCGAAGGGGAAAAACTGCTTTACCTCTATGGTCAAGAACAAGATAGGGAAGTCTACTCTCACCATTGCTATTTCACACAGTACTGGTAGTCCTTGCCACAGCCATCAGACAACAAAAAGAAGTAAAAGGGATCCAAATCAGCAAGGAAAAATTAAACTTTCATAATTTGCAGATGACATGATTCTCTATACAGAAAACTTAAAAAATTCCACCAAAAAGTGCTAGAGCTAGTAACATGAATTCAGTAAAGTCACAGGATACAAAATCAACTGAAATTTGTTGTATTTCTATACACCAATAATGAAGCAGCAGAAAGAAAAATCAAGGAATTGATTCCATTTACAACCACGCCAGAAATAATAAGATACCTAGGAACAAACCTAATCATGGAAGTGAAAGACCTGTCCTCTGAAAACTATAAAAACTCTGGTGAAAGAAATTGAAGAGGACACAAAGAAATGGAAAACATTCTAAACTCATGCATTGGAAGAACAAGTAACTGTTAAAATGTCTACACTACTCAAAGGAATTTACACATTTAAGGCAATCCTTACCAAAATCCAACAACATTTTTTTTTTTTTTAATTTTATTTTTTAATTTTATTTTTCATAAACATATAATATCTTTTTATCCCCAGGGGTACAGGTCTGTGAATCGCCAGGTTTACACACTTCACAGCACTCACCATAGCACATCCCCTCCCCAATGTCCATAATCCCACCCCCCCATCCCCCCTCCCCCCATTAACCCTCAGTTTGTTTTGTGAGATTAAGAGTCACTTATGGTTTGTCTCCCTCCCAATCCCATCTTGTTTCATTTACTCTTCTCCTACCCCCTTAACCCACCATGTTGCATCTCCTCTCCCTCATATCAGGGAGATCATATGATAGTTGTCTTTCTCCGATTGACTTATTTCGCTAAGCATGATACCCTCTAGTTCCATCCATGTTGTTGCAAAAGGCAAGATTTCATTTCTTTTGATGGCTGCATAGTATTCCATTGTGTATATATACCACATCTTCTTTATCCATTCGTCTGTTGATGGACATCTAGGTTCTTTCCATAGTTTGGCTATTGTAGACATTGCTGCTATAAACATTCGGGTGCACGTGCCCCTTCGGATCACTACGTTTGTATCT
Source organism: Enhydra lutris kenyoni (assembly GCF_002288905.1). Taxonomy (NCBI): domain Eukaryota; kingdom Metazoa; phylum Chordata; class Mammalia; order Carnivora; family Mustelidae; genus Enhydra; species Enhydra lutris. The sequence continues at coordinate 55,884,187 of NW_019154088.1, forward strand.
TTAGGGTAAATACCCAGCAGTGCAATTGCTGGGTCATAGGGTAGTTCTATTTTCAACATTTTGAGGAACCTCCATGCTGTTTTCCAGAGTGGTTGCACCAGCTTGCATTCCCACCAACAGTGTAGGAGGGTTCCCCTTTCTCCGCATCCTCGCCAGCATCTGTCATTTCCTGACTTGTTAATTTTAGCCATTCTGACTGGTGTGAGGTGGTATCTCATCGTGGTTTTGATTTGTATTTCCCTGATGCCGAGTGATGTGGAGCACTTTTTCATGTGTCTGTTGGCCATCTGGATGTCTTCTCAACACCCAAAGAACAAATAATCCAATCAAGAAATGGGCAGAAGACATGAACAGACATTTCTCCAACAACATTTTTTACAGAGCTAGAACAAACAATCCTAAAATGTGTATGGAACCACAAAAGACCCCGAATAGCCAAAGCAACCTTGAAAATGAAAAGCAAAGCTGGAGGCATCACAATTCCAGACTTCAAGCTATATTACAAAGCTGTAGTAATCAGGACAGTGTCGTACTGTGGCACATAAATACACACATAGATTAATGGAACAGAAGAGAACACCCAGAAATGAACCCACAACTATATGGTCAATTAATCTTCAACAAAACAGAAAAGAATGGGGGAAGGACTGCCTCTTCAACAAATGGTATTGGGAAAACCAGATAGCAACATGCAAAAGAATGAAACTAGATCACTTTCTTATACCAAAGGCAATAATAAATTCAAAATGGGTAAAAGACCAGGTGAGACATGAAACCATAAAAATCCTAGAAAGGAACACAGGCAGTAACCTCTCTGACATCAGTGTAGCAACTTCTTTCTAGATCTGTCTCCTGAGGCAAGGGAAACAGAAGCAAAAACAAACTGTTGGGACTTCTTCAAAATAAAAGACTTCTGCACAGCAAAGGAAGCAATCAACAAAACTAAAAGGCAGGCTACAGAATGGGAGAAGATATTTCCAAATGACATATCTTATAAAGGGTTAGTATCCAAAATATATATAAAGAACTTATAAAACTCAACATCCAAAAGATGAATAATCCAAGTAGAAAATGGACAGAAGTTGTAAATAGACATTTTTCCAAAGGCATACAGATGGCTAACAGATACATAAAAAGATGCTTAACATCACTAATCATCAGGGAAATACAAATCAAACTACAAAATATCACCTCACACCTGTCAGATGGCTAAAATCAACAGCACAAGAAACAACAGATGTTGGCAAGGATGTGGAGAAAGGGGAACTCTCTTACACTGTTGGTGGGAATAAAAGCTGGTGCAACTACTGTGGAAAGTATGGAGGTTCCTCAAAAAGTTAAGAAGGGAACTACTCTATGATCCAATAATTGTCCTACTAGGTATTTACCCAAAGAATACTAAAATACCGATTCAAAGGGATACATGCACCCTGATGTTTATAGCAGCATTACATAGAATAGTCAAATTATGGTAACAGCCCAAATGTCCACTGACTGATGAATGATAAGGATAATGTGGTACACGTACACACACACACACACACACACACACACACACAGAATATAATTCAGCCATAAAAAAGAATGAAATCTTGCTATTTGCAACAGCAAGGATGCAACTAGAAGGTATTATGCTAAGCGAAATAAGTTAGAGAAAGACAAATACCATGATTTTACTCATATGTGGAATTTAAGAAACAAAACAAATGAGCAAAGGGAAAAAATAAAGGCAAACCAAGAAAACAGACTCTTAACTATAGAAAACAAACTAATGGTGACCAGAGGGGAGGTGGGTGGGGGGATGGATGAAATAGGTTGTGGTGAGAACCAGGTGTGGTATGGAAATATTGATTCACTACATTGTACACCTGAAAGTTATATTACACTGTCTGCTAACTACTTGAAATTTAAATGAAAACTTTTAGAGGCACCTGGGTGGCTCAGTTGTTAAGCATCTGCCTCTGGCTCAGGTTATGATCCCGGGGTCCTGGCATCAAGCCCTGCATCAGGCTCCCTGCTCGGCAGGAAACCTGCTTCTCCCTCTCCCTCTCCCCTTGCTTGTGTTCCCTCTCTTCCTGTGTCTCTGTCAAATAAACAAATAAAATCTTTAAAACAGAGAAAGAAAAAGAAAGAAAGAAAGAAAAATAGATAGATGATAGATAGATTGATTCCCTCGTGCAACCAGTAACCAGAATCTATCACTTAGTAAGCAGAACCCAGGGATTAGCAGCAGCTACCTACATGGCATAACATTAAAGATATAATAAAAGGTCTGAATGTTACCAACTATCTACCCATTATGAGTCATTCCTTTGGTTTAAGGCATTAGGTCTACTCCTTCCTCACATGGAAGTAGAGGGACTCAAGTCATATTAAAGATAAAAATCTACCTTTTTATTACTTTTGCTGAGTGCCATCTATGTTAGCACTACTGAGCAGTATTTTATTATAGCAATGAGGATCATAAGATTTGGAGACCTAGCTCTCTTAGTACAAATTTAGCTCTTCCAGTGACTAGCTGTATAACCTTGGGCAAGTTACATCAACTTTCTGAGCTTTAATTACTATAAAATAGTGAAAAGAATACTTATTTCTGTAACTATGAGAATTATATGAGATAAATGTTTAGTACCCAGCATATTATATGACTCACAGTAAATGGAAATTTATTTTTGCTATTGTTGTTACTGCTACAAATAATAATGGCTTAGCTTTAATTCAACATGGCCACAAATTCTATAGTGAAAAGGCAACAACATATATATATATCAAGCCAAGAAGAAAAAAAAACAAGCAGGAAATACACTCCCCATTATAAGGATATTTTGTTGTTCATTATTATCCATGTTACAAAAGGACATCACAGTAAATCTCTGGAATAAAGGGTATAATATTACCCCAGATAAGAGGCCACTAAAAATCATGACTTTCCTCCTTCGTTAAAATGAATCATTTATCATGAATTTATATCTGCTAAAATCATAGGTCAAAATCCATTAAGCAGCTCAAGTGACAGTGTAAAGGACCTATTTTAGGATTACCAACTAAATACTCACTTGAATGAATATTATTTAAAATAGTCTCATCCACAGGATAATTCCTTTTCTTATGCTATGAATGTATAAGAAAGGGGATTTTAGCCTTTCAAAGTTTATGTTAATTTCCTATTGCTGCTATAACTAGCCACTAGGCTTAAACAGCACAAATTTATTACCCTACAGTTACAAATGTCAAAAGTCCTAAGATCGAGGTGTTGGTAGGCATGGATTCTTTCTCAAGGTTCGAGAAGAAAATCAGTTTCCCTCCCTTTTCTACCCTCTAGAGGTGGCTGCCTACATTCTCAGCTCATGGCCCATTCCCTTCCTCACAGACAGCTCTGTGGCATCTCCTGATCTATGACCCTTGCTTTGATCATCTCCTCATTCTTGACTCTGACCCTCCTGTCTCTCTCTTAACAGGACTTATGATAACATTAGGCCCACCTAGATAATCTCTCTATTTTATTGTCCATAATGTAACTTATTCACATCTGTAAAGTCTCTTTTGTCAAATAAGGTAACATATTCAGGGGTTAGAACATGAATATCTTTGGTGGGGGGGAGTGCATTATTCTGTCTACAATGTATTGCGATTAATAAATTTGTAGATAAAATATTTCAAATACTGATGACTTAAATAGCGACTCAAACTATTAATATGAGAATAAGCAAAGGATTCTCAGATCCCCAGTACAGCCAGTGATTTGCCAAGGTCACTCAAAGAATAATTCCCAGACTTTGTAAAAATGTAATGAGGACAGGGGAATTATGACTTGACTCACAAAAAAATGTTATATTACCCTAAATGTATGGTTTACTTTATACAACTTGGGGTACTACCTCACAATTTGAGATTTAAAAAAGTATTTAAAATTCTTTCGAAATGGCACTCAGAGAACAGACCAACAACAAAACTGTGAATGAAAAAATATCTATGGAATGAGAATAAACTACTGAGCCACACTCATCATGTTTCACTCACCGTAATAATCGTGAAGGAAGGAACTCTGCTCCTTCTTCAGAAGAAGAAAACTTCAAGAGAACATCACTCCCATTCTAATATCAAGGAATATTTGGATGATCTAAAAAATTACCAATTGTCTCAAGCCTATCAGAGAGCTGAGGTTATAAGGCAACCAATGAACTGATTTTCAAAGAGGAACATCTTACCTAAGAAGATATGGGGCACAAAAACTCTCTCACCATTGCCAGAGCATGGAGGCAGAGAAAGCCACCATAAGAGATCAGCTAAAGTTTTAAAGAATTTGTAGAGGCTGAATGTGGGCTAGTACGTAAGTTTAAAATAACCAGGATTCCCAAATACAAAGAGTTCACATTCTTCTCTATTGGCCTTCTGGGGTGCTCACAAGAAATATTTGTAAAGGGCAAGAGACCAGGAAAGTCCCACCTGAGTGGCACAGGTTTTCAGGCGGTGATCAGCTGCTGGTTAGGGGCAGATGAGAAATAACACCCACTTCAACAGACTCTTCTCTCCTACAAAGCAAATAACTTGAGCCACTGTCAAAACTAAAACACAAATCTTCTACTTCTAGAAGGGTAGTTATAAGAGCCCTCTACTCCTGGAGGAAGGGCAGGAAAACCTTTTGGGACCAGGGTCCTGAGCATAGATCTGCACTCATTGGGCAGGACAGGGAGTGGCTGGGGTGAAGAATCTATACTTTCCAAGAGCTGCCAGAGATACAAGACAAAAGTTTGAGAGCCAAAGCAGGAGAGGGAAAACACTGAGAAAAAGACTTACCTTTAAGCTCTAAGTACAGAAGAGGTGCCTCAAACTAAAGCTGGACCAGCAGAACTCCCACCTCAACAAGCCTTGCACCAAGTTATAAGCAAAAGTCGACAGGTTGGGGAGAAACAAAAGCAAAGAGACAGAGACTCCCTCTGTGGAGTAAATATGTAGGCCTGCTGCAAGCTGAGAGTGAGGCAGGAAAACTAAAAAACCCCTTTGGCACTACATGACCACAGTAAGCACAAAGCAACAGTAACCCACTGTGAAAAGAATTTGAAGACGAAGGTGTGAGACAATGAAAGTAACTACAGAGATGACAAAACCCAAAGACTAATTAATTAAACCACTGATTCAATTCCTGACTCTAACACCCTTCCAGAAGAAGGGTATGCCCACTTCTAGGCATCAATGTGGTTTACCTCATTCTCTGTTGTTCTTCTACATGTGATATTTGACATTTATTCAAAATTTGTAGGAAACACAAAAATACATATATATAGAGAGAGAGATTGAGAGACTTATTTATTTGAGAGAGAGAGATAATGAGAACATGAGTGGGTGGGGCAGAGGGAAAGAGAATCCCAAGGGAACTCTGCACTGAGTGTGGAGCCCTGACATAAGGCTCGACCCCATGACCCTGAGATCATGACGCTCAAACAAGAGCAGGACGCTCAACCGACTATGCCATTCAGGCTCCCTTAAAATATATTTTTGTTAATTGTTAAGAGATAAAGCAATCAACAGAATCAGACCAAGAGCTGACACAGATGTCAAAAATACCATTCAGTGACTTTGAAATAACTGACTCACATGATAACAGATCCAGTAGGGAAAAAAATGAACAGAGAAATAGAAAAAATAAAAGAGATATTTAAAAAATTAAAAGATTTTAATGTAAATGCTAGAAATAAAATAAAGGATGTAAAAAAATTCCTTTAACAAGCATATCAGGTTACTGAACACTGCTGAGAAAAGAAAGAAAACTACAGATAAGTAAATAGTAATTCATTTTTTAATTATAAAAATAGACATTATAAAAAATAGAAATTACAAGAATAAACAAAGAAAAAGAGTGGAGGGAAAAAGAACAGAGCATCCAAGATCTATGAGACAACATCAAATAATTAACATATATGTAATTAGAATCTCAGAAGGGGAAGAGAGAATATGGCAGAAAAATATTTGAAAAGGTAATGGCTGAGAATTTACACCTGAAAAACTGCTGAATTTCTAGAAGAAAATTCACCTTCCACCCAGTTTTGCCAGTGGATGGTTTTCTAGTTCTTGCATGCTTTTTCATAATAATTCTGATGACCTCCACTCATACAAAACATTTATCCAAATACTTTTAGAACCTGGGGTTTGAATCTTTTATGCCCACAGTTACTTCTTCAGATTCTAGAATTCACTAGAGAGATGAGTGTTCTATAATTCTTTTTAAAATGAAGTACTTTAAGGGCCAGTATTTTTAAAATACACTATTATTTAGATATAAATGAATATAGATTTGTAGTAAGTGTGACATTAAGAGTTTGTATCAGTATGTTTACAGTAGAGAAGCCTGGCAAACACCACCTCTGGTAATCAAGACTAACATGGACCATGATAAGTATTGTCAGTATCTTACGCTCCTGATTGATGTGCTGAGAATGGCATCATACTCTATGACATTCATCCCAGAAATCCACAACCCCAGCAAAATCACGAGAAGAACATCAGACAAACTCCAACTGAGGGAATTTTACAAAATATCTGACCAGTATTCTTCAAATTGGTCAAGGTCATCAGAAACGAGGAAAGTGTCACAGCCAAGAGGAGCCTGAGGAGATGTGACAAGTAAATGGAATGTGACATCCTAGATGGGATCCTGAAACAAACAAAGGACACTAGGGAAAAACTAAGGAGATATGAATTATGGACTTTAGCTAATAACAGTATATCGATGTTAATTCATTAATTGTAACTGTACCCTACTAAGGTAAGATGTTAATAATAGAGGACACTGGGTGTGGGGCATATGGAAACTCTATGCTATCTTCACAACTTTTCTGCAAACCCAAAACTATTCTAGATAATGTTTAAATAAATTATTTTTTAAAAAATAACAAAATCGGGGCACCTGGGTGGCTCAGTGGGTTAAGGCCTCTGCCTTCAGCTCAGGTCATGATCCCAGGGTCCTGGGATCAAGCCCCACATCGGGCTCTCTGCTCATCAGGGAGCCTGCTTCCTCCTCTCTCTCTGCCTGCCTCTCTGCCTACTTGTGATCTCTGTCTGTCAAATAAATAAATAAAATCTTAAAAAAAAAAAATCCTCAGCATAAAAGACAGTCTGTATCACATACAGACAATAGAGCATAGAATACTGGGGCCTCAGATTTCTAATTTCGAAGTCAAGAGTCCTAAACCACCCACCTGCTTACTGCCTCATTTGCTACTTACTACTGTTTCTCCCTCAGGTCACAGGTAGTACAGCTTGGGAAAGGAAAGTGCTATTTAGAACAGAAAGTAAAGTGTCATGTATCCAGGCAAAAAGAGCCAGAGGATGGAGGTAAGTGGATTACATGAATACTCTAACCTCTCTTGGCTGAGGCAGAAAATGATGCCTATTTCCCAAGTAAGAAAATGCTGGAGGATTTCAACCCCCCTCAATTATATGGGGGACCAGATCCTGCGAAGAAGGTTGCTTTTTCATTTGAATAATTCAGGCCAACGTAGATTTGGGTGGCCTGAATTATCTGGATAGTTGCCCTCATTCTTTGCATTAACTGTGGAGGCTTGGCCTTCGAGGGAAATAGGCCATCCATTCCCTGAGATACTCGTTCCCTTCCTGGAGGATGAAAACTTACTGACAGGTCTGGAAACTTTGCACATCTGGACTGAATTATTAGCTTGCAAAGGCCTTTACTCAATTGTACACTCCTTGAGTGTAGAGGCAGGTCACAGACAGCTCAGTGTCTGGTATGGAATCAGCTCTGCTCTCCCCTCCCTTCGGCAGTCTGGCGAGCCAGCCAGAATCACAGCTCCAGGGGGTTCTGATTATGGGTGTCCTCGCTCCAGCTGTTTCTGGGCAAATGAGAAAGGAGGCAGCCGTTCCTTGTGATTTCATGTAGAAAGACAGCTATTTTCTGCCTGGCCTGTGTGCTTATCCCAGAGTAAATGACAGGTCCTTGTCTCTATCAATTTCACCAGAGGGGTGGTGGATTGTTGGGTAGGTTCCTTTTTTTTAAGTGGTGAAAGCTGAGAGGACTAAATGTCAGCTGTCAATTCCCCATTCCCTTTCTCCTCCTTGTAAAAGCCGTCTTTTATAAAGGACTATTTCCATTTTATTTTTACTTTGAGACAAGCAAAAAAGATAGCACCAGGCCTGCCTCTTTTAGCAAGATGGTGACAGTCTTCTGGAGAAAGACAAAAGATTTGGTAATGCAATTAAAAACTGTTGCCATTTTAGCAAGTAAGATATTGGTTTAAATTATGATCAGAGAGTGGGAGGGCAAAACCTGTGAGGCTTCCCCAGGGGTGAAGTTTGTGGGCAATCCAGAAGCCTCCTTCTTTGCTGTGGCTGCTTAAATACTGAAAATGGTAACTGAAGAAAACCTCAAATGTTAAATACATATATTTGAAGTGCATTACTGAATTTCAGATTACTAAATCTCAAATGCTAATTTCATCTGAAATTACATATATACATTAAGTGTAAAGAGTGTGTATTAACAACCAGAATTTGAATTAAGGGTTTTTTCTACCAGTCATTGAAGCAAAGGCAAATTCTGATGTTTCTACCACTCAGATTCAGGTAGATTTAAAGCATATCCCCAGAAGAAGTCATATTCCAGTCCACTGCAGCCCAGTGCCATGTATTTTTCTAGCCCAATCTGGCCTGGGATTCAGGAAGTCTCTGGCTTAATATGAAATTTTGCATTTCAAACAAGCTCCCAGGTAATGCTAGGCTATGGACCACACTTTGCCTAGCAATGTTCTAGCCCCTTCCTCTGAAAAGACCACAGTTCTGTTTATCTGGGTTTTAATTAATCAATCCTTAAATTTTCCACGACTTTGCCAGTCAGTAAATGGAGTCAAAGAGAAAAATAGCGCTCCCCCCTTTATTTTGCAGATTTCACTCAACCTTAGTCATTATATCAGATGCTTCAAAAACTTCAACTGCCCATGACGTGCTATATCCAGACAATTGCCAAACTGCATCTCTTGGGACACAAGTGAGTTCTGAAATGTTTCCATACTCACGGACACTTAGGAAATGCTGCACAAGATGGACTAGCATGTTAGCAGGTCAAAATATTGTGATTTTCTCTAACTATAGAAGACTTTAGCTTATCACAATCTATCTTCATGGAGAGTATTATTTGTACAAAGGTCCCTTCCACAGGGAAGTCTTTCCTAACCACTTCATCTAAAAATGGCACCTCCAAGCGCTAGGCTCTATCTCCTTATTCTGGTCATTTTTCTTGGTGATACTTACACACTCTGACATTGTTTGTTTTTTATACTCCCCTACCTTCACTAGAATGTAAATTCCACAATAGGGCTTTTCTTGGTTCACTGCTTTGCCCCCAAATTCCAAAATGGTTTCTGGCACACTGACTTACAGGATTAAGCAAGGTAGGGGAAGAGAGGGAGGTCACAGGCCCGGAGCACCCAAGAACCTGGCTATGTCTGGTCAAGTCTCTGCTCTGAACATCCTGACTGGAACCTAACCACTGACATGGCCACCCACCTCCCTCCCAATAAGGCCTTATTTATATCAAAGGATAAAACATTAGGACCATATAACAACTTAGAACCCAAACCACTGATGCTCAAATGAATTACACTTACAAATGAACCTTTCCTAGAAGGCCTACAGTGTGTGATTATGACAAAATCACAAAGTCTGACCTAAAATACTGTCAAAAAGATTTTTCCATCACTCATCATCAGGGAAATGTGAATCAAAACCACAATGAGATATTACCTCTCACCTGTCAGAATGACTATCATCAAAAAGATGGTAAGACAAGAGATAACAATTGTTGGCAAGGATGTGGAGAAAGGAGAACAGTTGTGCACTGTCAGAGGGAATGGAAATTGGTGCAGCCATTATGGAAAACAGTATGGAGGTTCCTCAAAAAATTAAAAATAGAGCTATTATATGATATGGCAATTCCATTTCTGGGTATTTATCAAAAGAAAACTAACTCAGAAAGATATATGTACCCCCATGTTCACTGCAACTTTATTTACAATAACCAAGATATGGAAATAATATAAGGGTCCATAGACAGATGAAGAGATAAAGAAATATATATATATGTATATATATATACACACACATACATATACATATGTATACAGTGACTATTATTCAGCTATAAAAAAGAATGAAATCATTGCCATTTGCAACAATATGGATAAACATAGAAGGCATTATGCTAGGTGAAATAAGTCAGACAGAAAGTACTGAAAGATCAGTACTACGTGTGGAACACTTACATGTAGAATACAAACACTTAGATGTGGAATCTAAGAAATGAAAAACCAAGCTCATAGATACAGAGAACAGACTGGTAGTTTCCAGAATTTTGGAGGAAGAGGGTAGGCCAAATAATAAAAGGAATCAAAAGGTACAAATTTCCAGTTATAAAACAAATAAATCATAGGGATGTAACGTCGCACAGTATGCTGACTATTGTTAAAAATACCGTATTGCATCTTTGGAAGTTGCTAAGAGAGTAGATCTTTAAAGTGCTCATCATGAGAAAAAAATCTGTAAATATGTGTAGGGATGAACTTTAACTAGATTTGTTATGGTGATCACTTAACAATATCTACAAATAACGAATCATCATGTTGTACACCTGAAACTAATATGATGTTGTAGGTCAATTACACCTCAATTAACAAAAAAGTTTCTTCTATAAAAGACTTTATTTTTCATCAGTTAGGTTTCCTAAATGATACCTCCTGATTTTACAATGAAAGGAAATATCATGAATTCTACATTATTTGGTACTTTCCCAAAATTATATCAAGAAGACCCAGAAAAGAAAGAGCACAAAGCAAAGATAAACAATACGTAATGCCTTTCATTTTGTTCATTGAATTCAATCCTACTTGAAAGGCATCCATGAAATTGGGACCAGGTGTCTGCTATGGTTTATATTACTTATATACATAAGTCATTATATATGTTTGACTTAATCAAATTATAAATCACAGCCCATAAAATTATATTTCTTTCCCATTATACACCATTCTTCTCAATGTTGATCTGTGGAGATTTTTTTTTCTAAGTCTGATCAAAATCCAACAGACAACCATAAATTGCAATGTATTTTTATATTTTACCTTTCAAAGCTAAATTTTTTAAATAAGATTCTTTATCTCAGATTTGGCTGGGGCCCCAAAAGGCTGAGAATAAGACTAGGTGGCTAATACTCCCGTAATTCAAATGAAATGGGAAAATTAAATCTGTAACTCTTTGCCCCTAACTCATTCAATGTGATTTAAGTGTTAAAGTTGGGCTGGCTGAGAGTTACCAACTGAAAGGAGTGTTTCAGTGAAGGAAGGTGTCAGTGTGCCTTCAAGTCATGACAGTGCCTTCCAGGAGAAACCTACCCAACCTTGGTATATATTCTAACGCCTGGAAGCACTGTGGTCTGGTGGCCCAGAAGGGCAGATGTGGTTGCAGAGTAGAGAGCTGAGTTGGAGAAGGAAATACATCCTATTTATTACAGCCAAGGCAAGCTGACCTGCACTGTCTTAGAAGCATTCCCAGAGGTCAGCCTGGACCTGGTAGGACACTCCTGCCAAATGAGGCCAAAGTTGGTCTTCAGGATATGAAAGTCCACTAGAGATGCAAAGTAATTGCAGATGAGAGATCTTTAGGGAGGGGACAATCTACAAAGAATCCCTCATACCCCCATAATGGCTTTCAACACCTGCCCCACTCAGAAGTCAACAGCCCTTTACATCAATGTCTTTCAAATGAAACCTTTCCTGATGCTTTCTCTCCCCACCACCACCTTAACCTTGGAAAGTCACAGGCTGCACTAGGACATGACAGAGTCATGGAAAAGCTTACTGGGGGGCACCTGGGGGGCTCAGTCATTAAGCATCTGCTTTTGGCTCAGGTCGTGATCCCATGGTCCCGGAATCAAGCCCCACATCCGGCTCCCTGCTCCTCCTCCCACACCCCCTGCTTGTGTTCTCTCTCTCACTGTGTCTCTCCCTGTCAAATAAATAAATAAAATCTAAAAAAAAAAAAAAAAAAAAGAAAAGAAAAGAAAAAAAAAGGAAGGGAAAAAAACCTTACTGGCCCCCTCTTTTCCACTGCAACCTCCCATATGGAATAGCCCTGCAGGTTGTGGGAGGGGAAAACTTTGACTTTCAAGGAACTGGTATGAAGTTTACAAGGACATGATGGTTTGTCACATTTACAAGGACATGCAAAATGTGACAGTTTTGCTATTCAGTGTAGCTGAGGATGTTTTATTTTCCAACAGTGACCTGAAAAATGATGGAACTACTTTAGCATTCATCAAAAAAGCAAGGAAGAACTTGCCCCACAAAATGGACCGGAAAGGGGACCGGGGTAGGAGTAAAATTTTTGTTTGAGCTACATGAGCCTTGTTACCTCAGTACACCCTGAAGTACATTATTAATTGGTTCTTACTTGTAATAAATAAAAGTGGGTTTTCATCTCTACAAGCATGTTGGAATTTCCCCATATTTTACACCAGGAGTCAGATTTAGCAAATTCTTTCTTATGCTAATATCACTGAGCCAAAGAAAAGGGCCATAATTATACAAATTAATGATTTACTGTGATATAAGGGTAAACAGAAGCCTAACTAATGAGTCCATTAATTGTCCTTCCTTGTAATAGGCATCAGCATTCAGTATTTAGCTTTAACATAAGGAAATAAGAGTCGTGTCCCCCACAATCCCCATCCTCCTATCTCCCCCCATCCTATCCTCCTATCTCCCCCCACCCCATCCCCCTATCTCCCCCACCCACCCACTACCCCCCTGCCCAGGGCTACCTAGAAGTGTGGTCAGTGGTTTTTCTGTGAAGGTCTCCCTCCTTGGGCCCACTGCCACAGAGCAGCTGAATGAAGGCTGGGCACTTCCCAAATGCAAGAGGGCACAACAGAGCACCTCAGATGTGCCTAGTGAGGCAGAGAGAATTTCAGGATGATTTTGATGATTTTGATGTCTATTAAAAGAAATTAATCTCTGTTCAAAGATTTTTGAAGGGAAACCTTTTGAAATAGGCCCTTTTTAATTTCCTCCTTCCCCTAATTTTTTTTTCCAATTTCCAGCTGCTCTCAATCATCCTTCAACAAATATTTACTGAGTACCCATTATGTTCCCAACTCTGTGGGAGATGCCAGAAAGGAGCATCAAGTGTGAACCCAGGATTGAACCAAACTATGGCTGGAACTGTTATCTACCATTCCATATCTCATGGAGCCCTCGTATCTCCTCCCACGAGCCGAAATCTTAGTTGTCCTATGGTCTCCAAAGAAAGGCATATGAGGCAATCCACTGCAGCACTTCAAAAAATAGACTGGAATATTTATTCCATATATTTCCTTTATTTTTGCATATATTCCATATATTTCCTTTCCTTTCCATATGTCTTTTATTGAAAAATAATTAGGAGCACCTGGGTGGCTCAGTGGGTTAAAGCCTCTGCATTTGGCTCAGGTCATGATCCCAGGGTCCTGGGATCAAGCCCCTCATCGGGCTCTCTGCTCAGCAGGGAGCCTGCTTCCCCCTCTCTCTCTGCCTGCCTCTCTGCCTACTTGTGATCTCTCTCTGTCAAATAAATAAATAAAATCTTTAAAAAAAAGAAAAATAATTAATTTTATTAGTATTGAATTTGTAGACATTGACTCCCTCACTTGATGATCTGTATTTTTGATCTTGCAGGTTACACAGATCTTTTATATAGATCTATATAAAGATATCTATATAGGGGATCCTTGAGAGTGTGAAACTCCTTTTAGCATGTTGGGACACTGCTGTCTTTGAACACTGAGTGAAGAATAGATGAAGATTAGACTACACAGTTTGAGGCTAACCCTCAAACATGGACAAATGGCTTAAAAATATTCCAGTAAAGAAGCCACAGACGGACCATAGCAGTAATAATGCAAACACAAACGACCTGAAAATGGGTTGTCACTTCTAGTCTGATTTCTTCATCAGCTACATTACAAATGATAATCAATGACAATTTAATCAGATCCGACCACAGCAATTTGTTTTCTTGTTAACTGAAATATGGATCTATATCCATGATGGAGAAAGTTGAACTGCATTGTGTCTGTTGAATCTTGATACATTAGCTAATGTTGGTGTCAAGTCCTCACAATTAGCAAGAAATTTAAAAACCAAGCATCCTAAACACAGAGTCAACAATTATAATTTTTTCAATGTTGCTTAATATTATTATGTGCTTCAACCCAGAAAGTATTGTTGGAAGATACATTAAGATGTTGCTGCATATTTGAAGAGACTTGTATTAGTACAAATTATACAATGTGGGAGGTTTGCTATACAGATGAAAGTACTAGGGTTTCAACATGTCTTAGCTTACAGTATTTGGACTCTGTTTCAGTAATTAAATACACAAAGAGTTACTTCTGATGAAGGACTGAGGCACTGATTCTCAACCCTAAGCTCACATTAGAATTAACTGAATACATTTTAAAAATGCTTATGATCAGGTCCCTTCCCAGACCAATTAAAACAGAATCACTGTAAATACTTCTTGCATTAGGAAGGAGAAAAGGGAGGAAGGTTGCAGTGATAACATCTCACCACGAAACCCATTTTTGAATCATTTACAAGCAAACTATTGTGCAAAGCAGTTAGAGACAGGATTGTACAAACTGCTACCAGAGGTCATCAACATATGGTCAGTTCTGTTACAACATGACCTATCTATTCCTAAAAATCACAGCACCATATGATGCAACACTGTAAGAAAAATCATAAGGCTTATTCAGAAAATACCCAAAACATCCAAAAACTCATCAGTGATGAATTTTTTTTAAAAGGGTAGAAATATAATAAAAACAGAAGAACAGAGTTTTACATGGTTTGATGGCTAAGAAATACATAAATATATACTAAATCTGGTGCATTGTCATCTGAAAAAGGCCTGAAGGTTTGTGGAAATAGGTGCAGTTTGTGGATTATCGTGATGTGGTAAAGAAGGGTTATTTGAAATTGGATGGAAAGTTATGACACCAGATGAAAAGAAGTATGGCTCATAACACACATAACATGGAACACAACATGGTAAATGAGGTGGCTGGTAGACAGCTGAGTGTGTGTGTGTGTGTGTGTGTGTGTGTGTGTGTGTGTGTGTGTGTATCTTGATTCAGGTATTTTCTGCATTTAACTAGGTTCATATACCGTTGGTTTCTCATGGAGGAAACTGCATAACAAACACAAAATTTGTGTTATGTTCAAAGTATTCCTTAATATATGAACTGCATTGGAACAAACTCACATTTCCAAATAAGCTTTATAGCATAACTGACTGTGCTTTAGATTACAGAAACAATACACTGAAATATAGCATAGTCTTTGAACAATTGCAATGAGATGGAGAGTGCCTAAGAAGATATTTTCCATGACATCATGGTTTGCTGGTTATCTCACTGTAAAGAAAATAAAAGAATTCTAACTTTAAATTGAGTTACCCACACACACAAAAGTAATCTAAATTTGCCAACCTCTCTTGGTATGACAAATGCCTTTTGTGTTATGGTACCAAGCAGAAGTTTTAATAAAAATACACACACACACACACACACACACACACACACACACACACACACACAGTCTCCTTTCACCATGAAGGTGGTATTTGAATCATAAGAAGAAACTGCAATTTTTTTTTTTTGAAACTGCAATTTTTTAAAAGAGATCAGGGCTCTGGAGGGAGCATTTTGAAAGTGAATAATTGGAAATGATTCCATTGTTAGGCTTTTTTTTTTTTTTTGCTGAAAATGATGTGTGTCATATATAAAAATGCTCATATCTACACATATTAAATGGGAAACTGAATTTCCCAAACCGTCTAAAAATCTTCCACTTGAGGAATTTCTGTCTCTGTGTTTTGAAGCCAATTGTTGAAAACATAAAAAAATCACTCCCAATTAGTCTTCATGGAAAGTCATCAGGAAAGAGTGAGGTTTACGAGCCAAATTTAACAATTAAAAAAACAACTTTGCATTACTGACAGATGGGTTGAACAATGAGTATCCATATTTAATAAGTTCAACCAATGCCCTACTTATGCCTTATGAAAATATGTATCTTTGTGAGACGTCTTTCTCAGATTTGACAGCCAGTAAAACCAAGCATAGAGCTAAGCTAACCTTAAAGACAGACCTTCAGATCATTCCAACAGTGCTAGGTTAAGACTCTCAAGAAATTTGAAAAAAAAAATTAAAAGCATATTAATCATGTCACACTGTTCCCTATTTTGCTCACCACTGAGAATAAAAAAGATTTTGTATCATTAATAAACAGAATAGAATATGAAATTATTTTTAATTTTTTTGTCTTTTTCTCTTTATGTCTAATATACTAGTACACGTGGGTGATTAATAAGAATGCACATAAATTTGTAGAAATCCATTTTCAATTTTTTTTTAACTGCTAGACATTATGATAAAAAAGTGAGGGACCACAGAGAGGTGAAGCGGTTAAGACTGCATTCAGGGTGGGAGGGGGGGCGCCCCTGGGTGGCTCAGTCATTAAACCTCTGCCTTAGGCTCAGGTTTGGAATCAAGACCCGCATCGGGCTCCCTGCTTGGCAGGAAGCCTGCTTCTTCCTCCCCGACTCCCCCTGCTTGTGTTCCCTCTCTTGCTGTCTCTGTCAAATAAATAAATAAAATCTTTTTAAAAAATAAATAAATAAGACTGTGTTCAAGGGGCTTCTGGGTGGCTTAGTCTGTTAAGGGCCCAACTTGATTTTGGCTCTGGTCATGAGACCTGATGAGATCAAGCCCCATATCAGGTTCCACACCCAGTGCAGAGCCTGCGTAAGAGTCTCCTCTCTCTCCATCTGTCCCTTCCCTGCTCACACGGGTACTCTTGATCTCACTTTAAAAAAAAAAAAAAAAAAAAAGGCACCTGGGTGGCTCAGTGGGTTAAAGCCTCTCCCTTCAGCTCAGGTCATGGTCCTGGAATCCTGGAATCGAGTCCCACATCAGGCCCTCTGCTCTGCTTCCTCCTCTTTCTCTGCCTGCCTTCCTCTCTGCCTACTTATGATCTCTGTCAAATAAATAAATAAAATCTTAAAAAAAATAAATTAAAAAAAAAGGACTGCATTCAGCCCCAAGTTATCAGAAATCCTACTTTAGAGGTTTAATCTTCCCACAAAAAGAAGCCCAAATGCAGGTGGTCCTAGGCTGAGACACATGAAAGTTCCAAACCTCTATCTTTTCAGAAAGCCTTATTTAATGTAGGGATATACCCTCATGCACACAAGATGTCTGCTGCACTCTTAAACACCGTGTCCAACTTACAGGCAGGATGAAGAAGAAAAGGTGAAGAAAAAAAAGACAGAATACACACATTCGCTAAAAGCTTGGACAGATAACCCAGGGCTAGGCAACCAGGGGAAAAATAATCCCAGGAGGTCAACTAAAACTCCTTCTGCATTGTATCTATATCAAGGCAGACAACAGAGTCAGAGGCTGACGCATAGGCTCAACAAAGGTTACTGAAGAGAACTGAGCAGGAATCATGACTACTGGCTGGTACATGTGGGTTGGTGAGGGGCCAAGGAAAGCTGTGTCCTAGGGCTTGGGGGCCAGGGCGTGGCGTCCCCAGTGGCAACAGCCTGGAGCCGGCTCTCCATCGGAAAGTGCAGGCTCTGAAGACATCAAGTCATCACTTCTCTGGAAAGAATCATCAGCTCAATGTTGATGAAGACTACCAGAAAGAAAAGCCAAATGAACCTCTCTCCATCCTACTCCCTCTCACACTTTTTAACCCATTCGCTTATTTTTGTGAACAACAGTGCATCAGAGCATCAGAGCATCTGAAATGGCTTTAAAGAGCCAGACTGGTACCAACTTCAAAATACTCTTTGGGAAAAACCCTGACTGGAAATGCTGACAATTCACTTATGAATGGTCTCATTCATTCGCCCATGTAAAACAACCTCAATGATTTTCGACTATGACAGGCAGCCCAAACAAAGAAATAAATACAAGAATGTCCACAGCTTAGAATGGCAGCCGAGCTCTCTCTGGGATGATTTTACTCCGATAAGGAAAAGTTGTCCTGATTTGTGTTCTGCCTGATTTTCTCATATGTAGTATTTTTGAGATTTTTGCTCTGTAATAGAATCAGCGACTTTGCTCAACTAACAGAAATAGTAATATTTAAGGCCAAGATTACACATCACTTGCTCAGTATGTCCAAACTATTTTATATTGCTCGAGACTCAAAAAGTCTTGTGCATTATTCATTTACTCCAAACAAAACATATAATACATTACTTCTGAGAAGCTACCACTTAAAGCAAGACAGCTCATATTTACTCTGAAAAGTGATTTCTTCTCAAAAAGTTTTCTCTCTAAGGTCACCATCACGGGCACTGACAACCCTCCTAATGATGATTCTTCTTGACACTCCTGCACACTGCACTGTATAAAGTTCCATTCTGTAACTTGAAACAAACAGAATTTTGGATTTTACACTCTGAGGGTAATAGTTCTGGAAGAACTAGAGTTTGGCGCCCCCTGATCCAGAGTCCAAGTCTCCCTCCAGCCCATAGGAGCCCTTCCTGCAGCTTGCTTGGAGATGTCACCCCAATGCTCATCCTCAGTCTCTCTTGCCCTGAAAACTCTCTCCTGACTTTAAGAATCCCCTCCCGAACACAATGTGCCCCTGCAGGTGCCAGGGTCTTCCTATCTCATCTCTTCACGTCAGTTCTAGACAGTAGGTAATCTACACTCTCTTCACCTCTCAACTCCCACTCTCTCAACTCATCACAAGCACCTGGTCCATCAACCAATGCCAACTGAGCCAGGCAGGTACTTCTGCAGAAGGTATCTACGGACCCCCACCTTCCCTGTGCCCTTGGAGGGACACAAAGATGCTCCCCGATGGACTCTCCGTCTTCATCTCAGCTCTTTCCATCCTTCAGTGCTTCTTCCATCCCATAGAAATTTCACACTCCTCCCTTCCTACCCCCAGTCCTGGGGTCAGCCTGTTCAATACCGTTCCTCCCTTCTTAGAGCCCTCCTTTCTTCCTCATTCCCATAATTCTGATTCCCAGGCCCTGAAACTCCCCTAGCCCCAACTTGGGCCGCTTTGGTATCTGCATCCTTTTGCAGTAGCCCAGTTAATCTGCTATTTCCTGTGTTGTTTACCAACTCCTCAAGACTTTGCTCAGGGTTCCACTTCTATTATCATGGCGTCTCCCTACCACTGTCAAGTTGTTTTTGCCACCTGTTCTTAGATATTAACTACCACCATGTGGCCTACCCTGATGAATCCTCATACCACTTATTTTACTCAACATTCCCTGATACAAAGAACCACAATTTCTCCCTGATGCTTGAGTGCAGGATCCTTATCTCCTACTCTTTGTATGATTATCTTTAACACTACATGCATAATTTCTGAGACTAAGATATGTAAATAAACGTACATACCCACACACATAAACATAAATGCAAAGATAATAGCAACTCAGGTGATTCATTCATGCTGAGTCAGATCTTTTGAAAAGAATAAAACAGCCATCACCCTGGGAAGCCACTGTCCACCCTCACACATCTCCACTAGCACCTTGTCCATTTCTTTCTCACTGTAGAGCTGACCACATGGCCATGTGGTATGCAGTCTGCCTTCTCTGAGCCCCAAGCAGCTCCTAGGAAACCAGAACTGAATCAGATTTAGCTCCATATCTCCAACCCTCACACAGTGCCTGAGACAGAATAGGGGCTTAAGGAATATTTACTGCATGTGTAAGTAAGTTTTGTGATAGAGGAAACAAACCAGGTCACGGCCAGAACCCAGCATAAAATTAAGACCTGGCTGGGGGAGAGGGGTTTGGTGAAGAGCTGTGAAACAATAATATTGTGAAGGATCAAG
Organism: Enhydra lutris kenyoni; assembly: GCF_002288905.1. NCBI lineage: Eukaryota > Metazoa > Chordata > Mammalia > Carnivora > Mustelidae > Enhydra > Enhydra lutris. Next base: position 55,904,106 of record NW_019154088.1, read on the forward strand.
TTATAAAATGCCCAGTACTAATAAAGATTGTTTCATATATGTTCTAAAGGCAAATCTCAGTGTGATGAACAGTACCTGGTGAACTCACAAGAAAACAGAGTGAATGGCTTAAGAGGTATTTTTGTTCTGAAGGCAACAGTCAAACATAGAGCTCAGGTTCTAATACACGTGCACCCACTTATTCAGGAAATTGTTACTAAGTGCCTGTGTGTGACAGGCAGCAAGCCGAACCCTAGGGTTACAAGAGTGATGGTCCCTGTCCTTAGGGGACCTCTTATAGTCCAGTGGGGGAAATCGATACGTATGAACTAGCAGCAAAAAAATAAAAATATAATTAGAAATGGTGACAAGTAATATGAAGAAAAAAATAAAGGGTGCTATGAGCCTATATACGGACTGATGTTTTGTAGGCAGGAAAGGGCATTTTTCAAACAAGGCGGGGGGAGAAAAGCATATCTGAATCAGTTTCTTAAAAAACCAACAAGTTACCTTAGAATCTCCTCCAACTGTCTGTGAAAATAAGCCCACGTTCTAAGATCCTGACGAAGAGCGGGTATCCTGAAGAAGAGCATCTTCATGTTTCTCGTTTGTGGAGACCGACACGCTGCCCTCTGAACACATACGCCACCCCTCTCTTCACCACTTCCTTACTAATGGGCCGTGGCGAACACACTAAAACATCTCTGCACGTATTTCTTCTTCCTCTGATTTTCTTTGCCTCAAGAACAATTCTGGAGAATGGGAGCGCTGGTGAGCACGGCAAGCACTTCCGCGCCTCCCACAATGCACTGCCAGCCCAGGACGCTGGTAGCTGAGCACGATGGCGGACGGCCGCGGACTGCTCCTGGCCGTCCACAGCTCTGTCAGCAACCCATTTCAATGGCTTCTCTATTTTTGCTAGTTGAAAAGATACAACCCAAAGCCTAATTCTTGCCTCTTTATTTTTGTTTTAAAGTTTTATTTATTTATTTACTTAGCTAGGTTTTTTTGTTGTTTTTTTTAATTAACATAATGTATTAGTTGTTTCAGGGGTATGGGTCTAACTCTTGCTTCTTTGCTATGAGGTCAAACAGTTTTCAAAAGCTGATTAACTGTTTTTTTTTTCCTTTTATGTCATTTGAACATTTTTTTTTTTTACCTTCTCCAAGCTTAACCTTCTTCATAGGTCAAATAGGGGTAAGAGTAGTTATCCCTACAGTGTTGCGTAGGATCAAATGAAATAATGTTCCTGAGGCGCTAAACCCAGGATCTAGGGTATAGCAAACATTCAGTAGATCACTATTTGCCTAGTTATCTGTCATCAATTTAATGGTGTTCTTTTACCTTTCTAAGTTCTCATATTTCATGGGATAAACATTAACCTGGCAAAATGATTAAAAATATTTTCTCTGTTTCTGCCATTTTCTTTATTATTTTAGTGCTCCTGTTCTTATTGTAAAGAGAAGTCTTTGTAAAATAAATACACTTTGAAGCAAAGCCCGTGAACCTCTGCTAGTATTTCAGCTTTATTTTCTGGATCCTGTGACTCCTGTATTGATGGTTTAAATTTATGGAGGGAAGGGTAGGGTTAGAGAGCTCAGGCTTTGGTTCATAATCATTTCCTAAAATTGCCGAAAATGTGATCTCTAGAAAAGTAAGATGTCGTATAGTATTTACATGCAAATGTTTCTATTTGTGGTGCCTTTTAAAATCTGTTGTTCAGGAAATACCCGCCTTGGGATCCTGGAGGAAAATGTGCTATCAGCTCCCATGCTGTAAGTCCTTCTCTTTATCTAAGGGGTAGCTAATTTTTTCAAAATATAGTTCAAGGAACTGTAGCAACAAAAAGTTTTGGCCAGCAACTAGCTCAAAAAGACACTGCGCTCCATTTTACTTTATGATTTTTTATTTACCAACTGAGAAGTCTAGACCCTCAACTTCAAGGCATCATTAAAATTGTTGTCAGAATATATGAAATTCCTGTTTTCATTAATGAGATCTGTTCAACGAAAGATGACAAAATTCTCCCAAATCCCTATATGCTAAAATCTGAGCACAAATCCTACACCTCTTCATTGACCACTTCCTTACCATCTTTCAGCTTTTTTTTAAAGATTTTATTTATTTTATTGAGAGAGAAAGATGTGAGAGAGGGGACACAAGCAGGAGGAGTAGGAAAGGGAGAAGAAGACTCCCCACTGAACAGGAAGCCCAATGTGGGCTCTATCCCAGGACCCTGAGATCATGACTTGACCTGAAGGCAGGCGCTTAATGACTGAGCCACCAGGTGCCCTCATCTTTCAGCTTTGATGGAGGACGCTCTGAAGAGCTACCCTCATCCTAACCCCCTACCTCACCTGCTCTGGTCACATGATCTGACTTTGCCCTCTACCCTTTTCAATCAAAGAACTGCAAGACTTGGGCTCTGAAGACTCTGTTACTTATTTACTGTGCCGTATGTGGCAACCACTTAGCCCCCCACAGCCTCAGAAGTCCCAGCAGTAAAATGGAAATAATAATGGCCATCTTCATCTTTTGGGCCATACCTAAGCAGCTGTAGGGAGGATCAGACACGAGAACTGTATGCCTATTTCTTGATGCCAGACTTGACCTGAAGCAAGAAACTAGTATCAGCAAGGTCCTGAAAAAAACGAAAAGAGGCTCCTACTTCAGAAAACAGACAGCACATTAGAAGTTTCATTCTGCTGGTGGTCTGTGCCTATTTCCAGATGTGTGGCCTAAATCCTAATCCTTAGCTGGGTTTCTGCAAGTTTATGGGCCAAACCCCCTACCTCGCACTGACTGCCCTCCTGTTATTCAGTTTGCCTATTACCTTGTTCCTGATCTCTGATCTCAGATTTTTCTAGCTGTGACTCTTTGTGTGATTCCCCCTCACCATAGTTTAACGTTTCTTAACCTTGGCACTATTGACATTTTGGGCCAGATAACTCTCTGTTGTGGACAGCTGTCGTATGCACTGTAAAATGTTTAGCAACATCCCTGGTTTCTACCCACTATATGCCAATGGCACTCTTGAGTCATGTCAATCAAAATTCTCAGCAAATGTCCCTCAGGGGGAAAATCACTCCCTCTATTGAGAAAGTTAGGTAACCTTCTTGAACTCAACCTCTGGGCTCTCTGACCTCTGACCCTCGCTTGCCAGCTCTAAAATGTTTTAGGCAAACATTGCACTTTCTCTCCTTCTAGTTTCCCCTACTGTCCAAACCCTGGGGTATCCAGGAAAATGCTTTAACTCCGAGTAAGTTGCTGTAAAATTATAATAAAGTCGTTAAATGTGTTTTCTGATTTTTCAAAGTCTGATCAGCCCAAGGGGGAGCTGTCTGCTCCGTAGCCTGCAGTGTGAGAAGAATACTGCAGGGTCACATCTGGGCCTTCAGGGCTCCAGCCACACAAATGCAGTGCTCCACAGACCCTGGAGTCCACACAAAGCACAAGAGGCTGTAGGACAAAGTTCTCATGCACTCCTAAAGTCACATAGACGTTCAAGTTTATCTGCCTCAAGGCCCCACCTGAACTTCAGTTCTAGAGAAAACAAAACAGAGGCTGTACAGGCTATATGGCATACGCTATGTCACAAAGCTATGTAGCAGCTGAGTTCAGAGCAGACCTCATGGCCTTCATTCCAGGCATGGTGGGAAGAAGCACCCAACAGTTTGCAGCACCCATTCCCAGGATCCTATTTCACACTTCATTCTTCAGCACTGGCTTTTCTCCGTGCACCTGCACATTCTGAGCTACTAAATCTATAGTATATATCTACTTCCCCACCAGACAGATAAAAGAAAGAAGTTGGTAGAAAAGCATGAAACCACAATATCAAGGAATCAGAAAAGCAGCAATAAGAAAACAGAAAGAGTGAGGAGGGAGGAAGAAAAAACATTTAGGAACACATGCCACATTTTTAAGTAAATCCTCTCAGTTCTGAACATGAGCCTATGACGTACGTTTGACTACTGGTTCCACCACTGAAAACTTGGTGAGCTGTAGTAAGTTACTTAAGCTCTCTGTGCCTCAGCTTCTTCATCTATAAAATGGGTACAACACTAGAACTTACTCTTTTGTACAGTTGTGAAGAGTAAGTGACACAGTGTTTATAAAGTGCTCAGCAGAGTAGCTGGCACATAGTAAGCAGTTCGTAACTATTAGTGATTATTGTCCTGTACCAGCAAGCTGTGTCTGTTTCCCCTCCATGTCCAAACCCGGTTTGACCATATAACCATAATGTTGAGCAGCTCACTGGAAGCTCTGAGTTCCTTCACTACTTTGCGTGGGCAAATGGCTCCTGGGTGCAAGGGACAAGGAAAACAAAGGTCACAGGAATCATCTCCCGGCTTGACAGGAGCCTACATTTGCTCAGTAAATGTTTCAGAGCCAGAAATTTAAAACTCAAAGATGAATAACACAAGGTTTCCCCCATAAGCAGTATACAGCTTGTCATCTAGCAAATGCTTACTGAGCTCCTACTCTGTGTTAGGATCTATGCAAGGCTCTGATGATAGATCTCATGGAGGAAGGACAAGCGCCTGATTTCATGGTTATTACATTCTAGTGACAACAAGCAAATAAGCGAAAACACAACATCAGCTGACAAAGAGTACAAAGAAGAAAATTAACAGACTTGACTGGCAGAAAGCGATGGGACATGGAACATGGTATTTAGTCAAGGAGGGGCCCTCTGAGGAAGTAACATCCCAGCTGGTGTCTGGATGGCAAGAAGCATCCAACCAGATGAAGATCTGGGGGCACTAAATACACTGGGGGCACTAAGTGTGATTCTTAGTGCACTCTTCTTCCTTGCATCATTTGGGTTCATTTTTTCACTGGACTTGCCCTCCTGTTGGCTGCCATGGCAACCTGGGCAGACCATTTTTTGCCCACCCAGTCACTCACCAGCCCACACTCACTGCATCCCCAACCCTAGCAACTAGTCATGGAAACATTATTGAGAAAACAATAGATTCCATACTCTTTACATCAGCTCCAAGGACTATTTGGCTGTAACTGAAAATAAATCAGGCACGCTTACCCCAGGAGAAAGCCTCAGTCATTGCCTCTCCTTCACAAATAATAAGCTCAGCCTTCTCAAACCAGATTCTACCTGGCTTTCAACAAAAGGCAAAAGGCTGGCGTCAGCCAACCCGTGTGAGTCGTAATAGCCTTGCCTGATACCTACAATGTTCCTCTCTCCCTCGCCCTGTAGTCAAACTTCCTTATGTCCTTTCCTCTGGATGTACTTTCATTTGAGGCAAGTGTTTTGATTTCAGATACTTTGTAAAGACATACTCCCAGCAGTTGTAGCCTATGTATGATTTATTCCTACTCATCTCTGGTACCTACTTTAAGTTCTCCCATGCGAGCAAATGGACAGGGCACTTTCATGTTTAATGGGCCATGTAGGACCAATATAAGTTATCACCCTCTTTACCTCCCAGGAAATTAGTTCAGGGGAGGCTTGCTTACTTTTGTTCACCTCATGTTGGAATGTAGCTTGGCAAATGCAACCTTACGTCTTCACCGACCATTCAGAATCATCTCTCCTGCCACGGTTATTTTTTTCTGTGTCTTTGCTATTATTTCCCGAAGAAAGACCTTCAAACATTTGTCCTTAGTTTTTATTCTAAAAGGAAAGCTAAAGAATTAAACACAGGTGATCAAGTCTACACCATGAGGGAATCATTTTCTCAGTACTGAAGTATTGGGTTAAGTTTACCATTAGTGGAGGAGGGGAGGTGCAGGGGTGGGGGGAGGACCAGGGGGCGAGGGAATGAGAGAGGGTGGGGGAGAGAGAGGCTAGCTGTAATACCTCAGCAGAAGCCAGGGATTATGTTCTGACTAGCCTGACTCTCCCTGGAGAGCTGTGCTCATTTCTGGGCTGGACAAACCCCACCTTAAGAGGATTGCAGAAGACACTAGATAGGAGCACAGACAGAAGACGACAGAAGCCTGAAAGAAGAGATTGGTGAGGATGAGCGGGTATTATGTGGCCCGCAGGGAGGGCTGCTGAGCCTCCATTTGCATACCAGCAGCACAGGAATTGCAAACTGCCTTAAAATCAGATACCAGTGGTCCAGATATGTCCCAGTTTTTGTCTCAGGCGATGGCTTGCTACCGATGCCGCTATGGAAGGGTCCTCTGTCGTGTGACACCCGGCCAGCTCCTCCCTACTATGCCCTCTGCTAGGGGGAAATGCACGGCTGACTGCAAATGACAGTGTGATTTTTTGCTCCCCATGGCACAGAGGTAGATGGTTAAAAAAAAAAAAAATCGAATAGTGGGGGAGGGGGAGGTATCATGATTTCAGTATGAAAATCCGACTATAAAAAGACATACATTCACAGATGAAGTTTCTAAAGCACTTAAAAAGCTATAGGCAATAAGGAACCAAGGTGGCCTATAAATGGTGCAGGGCAGAATACTATGCCTAATGAAGTAAAGCTGTATGGTAAGTGCCTTCCCTGCCAGCCCCACTTCTGCCAAATAATGTATTATGCAACGTCCTAGGCTTTCACCCTATCTCCAGTTGATCTCATAGCACAATATTGAAGCAGCTGGATAATGAAGAATTTCAGGATATTTAGCACCTTTTAGGTCCACAGATGAGCTTCTTATTTCCCATCCTTTCTACCTAAGAAGCTGGCACCTACACAGCAATCCAGTACTCATTGACTAATAAACATTTTAGAGTGCATGACACACACTACCGTATTGGGAGAGATTCAAAGGCTAATCAGATGTGCTCTTTTAGGGAGCCTGTGATCTGAAAAAGAATAAATATATAGATGAGTGACTATAATACAGGAGGAAAAAAGCAATCTGTTTGATTAAAGAGAGGAAATCAAAATATGATGAGTCTGAAAGAGTTTCATGTCTCTGCAATTAAGGTACGTGCATTTAAAAAGGAAAACATCTCTGTTAGAATAGCTAATGCTGAGGTAACCTCCAAATCTCAGTGACTTAAAGTAGCATTTTATGATTACGTAAGATAGAAACCTTAGGGAAAACTGGGTGAAGGGTACAAGGGACCTCTCTGTACTATTTTTGCAATTTCTTATAAATCTGTAATTACTGCAAGATGAAAAGTCCAAATAAACAGGCAAGTGAGGGAGCAAAGAGCAATGATTTAGGTCTCACTCCTGCAGCTTGTGCAGGCAGGCTGGCTGGGCACGGTGCTCTGGGGTCCTCACACCCTGACCGGTGGGAGGGCACCCGCCAACACATACTCTGCACCCAGCAGGGCAAAGCCAGCATCTTGGAGCACACGTGGCTCTGGAAGCTTTCACCTTGAAGAAGCACACGACACTGCCACTCACGTTCCAGGAGCCAAAGCCAATCACACAGCCATTCCTCACTTTCAGGGAATAGGGATGGGCCCAGAGGAGAACCAAAAACATCTGGCAAATAGCACTAAGGACTACGGTACACAAAGGACACAAACTGTATATAATTGGGCACTGGTTCTTTAAGAGTCTTCAATGAAAGACAGTAAGTGTTTAGGGCACATGTTTGCTCTTAAGGATGATTTTCTTGTGACAGCGGAGTAAACTCTGGAATGAGTTCCACGGGAACAGTCACACAGACAAGCCAGCCCCAGAGGGAGCAGCGGGGAAGGCATCTCTGCCGGCTCGACTCTCTTGGCCACCAGCAGCACGCAGCTGTTACAGTGCTTTCCAGAAGGCATTGTAGAGAATCTGGTTGGATGCAGGAGATGCCTGCCGGAAAGCAGCCCCGGCTCCATCCGACGGGAGGCTGACTGTGATAGGAGCCAAACTTGTTCACTGCCAGCATTAAAGATGCTCCGTGCTGACTCTTCAAGTGCACGTTGTAAGGAAATGACCCAACAGCAAGCCACAAGAGAGATGTCTGGACACCCTCACCCACATACCTGCAGTACTGTTCCTGAAAGCCAGGCCGGAAGCTCAGGGAGCTCTCCAGCCCAGGCAGGGAGAAGGGGAAGTGCTCAATGTGGGGAAGGGGTCTGGGCAGGCATCTGAGGGTAGTAGGGACAGCACTGTGGAAAAGCACCCTAGAGGGGGGTGACAGGTACCCAAGGACAACTCCCAGCTCTGCCTCCTAGAGGTCAAGTGCCTCTCAGCAAATCAGTTACCCTCTTCCCATCCCCTCTTCCTTTAGAATCAGAGAATAAAGCCTGTTCCCAATTAAGAAACATAAAGAGAGGAGAAGGAAGTTGGGGAAAATCAGAAGGGGAGACGCAGCTTGAGAGACTGTAGACTCTGCGAAACAAACTGAGGGTTCTGGAGAGGAAGGGCGGCGGCGGGTTGGGTGAGCCTGGTGGTGGGTATTAAGGAGGGCAGGTAGTACATGGAGCACTGGGTGTGATGCATAAATAATGAATCTTGGAACACTGAAAAAATAAAATAAAGTTAAAAAAAAAAAAGAAACAGATCATTAGTGTTTAAATAACAACTCTGCCCCCTAACTAGCAGTATGACATCAGCAAGTGCTTAACCTCTCAAGTGCCTCAATTTTCTGTAAAATAAGGATAGAAATAGATGTCACCCACAGGGTGGTTGTAATGAATAAATGAATTAACATATGTAACAGTGCCTGGTATGTAGTAAGAGCTAAATAATTACTACCTACTATTATCATTGTTATTACTATTAGTAATTTAAAGTCAGAGACACAGGAACAACACTTAGAACTCTCAGCTCTGTGTCCCAGACAAGTTCGCAAGAAGATACAAGTGTATTTTAGATCAGTTGCCCAGTGAGTATGGGTTTAAAGATAAAAGATAAAATTACAGGTTATAAATCAAAAGAAAAAATGTTAAATTATTACTTTGCTAGCCTCTTGAGATTAGAAAAAAAAAAAAAAACCAATTGCCTTCCACTGTACTTGAAAGGACGGCCACACTGCCAACACTCTGCCTGTTCCCCTCTCACCCTCTGGGGCACAGGAGATGGCCCCTCTAGTCGAAGCCTTTGGAGGCAGCATTTCCCTAGCATCACACTGACAATCTCCCTGCACCCTGGCAAATCTGATTTAGACTCAAGACCTTGGGCTTCCGAGAGTCACAGTTCATACCAAGAACCTGATGAGCAGAGACAGGAAAAATTATAATCTGAAATTAGGGCTGTAAGGATCAGAAAAGTGTCAATATATTTACCTATGAATATAAGTAATGATATCTATATGATATCATTATTTATCATATAGATATCATATCTATATGATATCTATATTTTTATAAAGATGAAAAGGTTGAAAAAAGATGAAAAGGTTGAATTTTTTATAAAGATAAAAATAATTATATTTGCTCTTCACTTCATAATTATTTATAATTATCCATAATAAGTTATAGAAAATGTATGTATCTTTTCTCTTTTACCTAGGAAAAATCATTGAATCCACTTTGTCACTTTCCCCCTCATTCCCCTTAGAGCACAGGTAGTCAAGGGGAAAAAAAAAAAAACAAACTACGCAAAGAAAGTCAAGACTGCACTCTAAAAAGATTACCCATCAGGAAGCATCTTTATAAGTGAGGTACCCAGACCATGTCTGGAAGAAAATATGACAAAGGGCCTCAGGAGAAAAATAAACAACAAGACACATCTGCGTAACTGCCAAACTGAAGCTTGAACAAATATTTTCCAAGACCCAGAGCTTACAAACCTAGAGAAATGGCTCATAACGCAGAGATTTATCTGAAAATGAGACATTTATATCCACATGAGTTCCTATGGGTGATATAAATCTAAGGGGTACAGAAAGAAAGAAAAAGAATAGAGTAAATATTGACTATCTCATGGTTGGCAAATATTCAAAGTAGTAATACAGAGTTTTTAACTGTAGGAAAACATTAAACAATAGTTAAAATTTAATGACATAATTTATACATTAGCTTTAGAGACTATGCAGGCTCTAGTAAATAATTTGGTAACTTCCATTTTTCTCAGAGCACAAACATTAAGAAAGGTCACGAGATATATTTGCTCCCCAAAGCAAATGCAAGTCTAAAACATTCCAAAATTCTTCTAAATAATATTTGAGAATTTTCCTTTCACTTAAAAATCATTTGTCTTAAAAATCATGAACACCAAGTTGGAGGACAAACACTACCTAATTTCAAAACATATTGTAAAGCTATAATAACCAAGAGAGTGTAGTATTAGCTTAAAGATAAATAGATCAATAGAACAGAATAGAGTCCAGAAATAGACCCCACACTTACATGAACTACTTTTTAAAAAAATTTTAAATTTTAATTCCAGTAGAGTTAACATACAGTGTGATATTAGTTTCAGGTGTACAATACAGTGATTCAACACTTCCATACAACACCCGGTGCCCCTCACAACACATGCACTCCTTAATCCCCACCACATATTTCATCCATCCCCCCAACCACTTCCCCTCTGGTCAGCATCAATTTGTTCTCTATAGTTAAGAGTCTGTTTCTTGGTTTGTCTCTCTCTCTTTTTCCCTTTGCTTGTTTATTTTGTTTCGTAAATTCCACATATGAGTGAAATCATATGGTATTTGTATATTAACTTGTATATATTAACTATATATGGTATTTGTATATTAACTATATATGTATATTTGTATATTAACTTTTTATTATTATTAAATACAATTATTGGGGCGCCTGGGTGGCTCAGTGGGTTAAAGCCTCTGTCTTCGGCTCAGGTCATGATCTCAGGGTCCTGGGATCGAGCCCCGAATCAGGCTCTCTGCTCAGCAGGGAGCCTGCTTCCCCCCTCTCTCTGCCTACTTATGATCTCTGTCTGTCAAATAAATAAATAAAACCTTTAAAAAAAATAAAAATAAATTTTATTAACTATATATAAACTTGTATATTAACTTTCTCTGACCGGCTTATTTCACTTAGCATTATACTCTCTAGCTCCACCCATGTCATTGCAAATGGCAAGCTTTCATTCTTTTTTATGGTTAAATATTATTCCAGTGTGTCTATATACCACATCTTCTTTATCCATTCATCAATGAATGGACATTTAGGCTGCTTCCATAATTTGGCTATTGTGCATAATGCTGCTAAAACATTGGGGTGCATGTAGCTTTTTGAATTAGTATTTTTGTATTCTTTGGGTAAATACCCATTAGTATGATTGCTGGATCACGGGATAGTCCTATTTTTAACTTTCTGAGGAACTTCTATACTGTTTTCCATAGTGGCTGCACCAGTTTGCATTCCCAGCAACAATGCAAGAGGGTTCATGGACAACTTATTTTCAACAAAGGCAATTCAGAGAAAGAAGTGTCTTTCCACGAATAGTGCCCCCCAAACCTGGATATCTACTGTTAGAAAGAAGGAAGGAAGGAACAAAGGAAGGGAGAGAGGGATGGTGGGAGGAAGAGAGGAAGGAAGGAAAGTAAACACTTCTATTCATATTTCACATCACATCCAAAATTAACTCAAAATGGACCTTAAACCAAAATGCAAATATGAAATTATAAAAGTTCCAGGAAAAAAAATAGAGAAAAGCCTTTGCAACCTTGAGTTATGCAAAGATTTCTTACATACAAGATGAAAATCCATAAAAGACAGCAATCTGTAACAGAGTAAATCAATTAATTGGACTTATAACAAAATAAGTCTTCTGCTCTTCAAAGAGACTGTTAAGAGAATGAAAAGACAAGTCACATACTGAGAGAAAACATTTGTAAATCATACCTGATAAAGGATTTGTGTGCAGAATATGTAAAGTACATTCAAAACTCAGTGAGATAAAAATCTAATAATAATATGGGCAAAAGATTTGAACAGATACTCCACCAAAAAAGGTGTATGGATGGCAAATATGAAAAAAAGAGTTCCTCAACATCATGAGTCATTAGGGAAATTTAAGTTAAAATTGCAATGAAATATCACTATACATCTATCAGAATGGCCAAAATTGAAAAGACTGAGAGTACCAAATGTCAGTGAGGCTATAAAGGGACTGGAACTCTCATACAATGGTGGTGGGAAGGGACACAGTCAAGTACGTTTTTCTTTTTTTTTTTTTTAACCTTTAAAAAAAAAGATTTATTTATTTGAGAGAGAGAGAAAGAAAGAGCACAAGCAGGGGTAGCAGCAGGCAGAATCAGAGAGAAAAGCAGACTCCTCGCTGAGCAGGGAGCCCAATGCAGTTCTCAATCCAAGGACTCTGGGATCATGACCTGAGCCAAAGGCAGACGCTTAACTGACTGAGCCACCCAAGCCTCATACAAGCACTTTCCAAAAAAGTTTGGCAGTTTCGGGGCACCTGGGTGGCTCAGTGGGTTAAAGCCTCTGCCTTCGATTCAGGTCATGATCCCAGGGTCCTGGGATTGAGCCCCACGTTGGGCTCTCTGCTCAGCGGCGAGCCCGCTTCCCTTCCTCGCTCTCTGCCTGCCTCTCTGCCTACTTGTGATCTCTGTCTGTTAAGTAAATTTTAAAAAAAGAAAAAAAGTTTGGCTGTTTCTTACAAACTTAAACATATACCTATCTTACGATCCAGCCATTCTACTCCCAGGTGTTTACCTAAGAGAAATGAAAGTATATGTGCCCAGGAAGATTTGTACGTAACCTTCATAGCAGCTTTATTTGTAGCAGCCAAAAACCGGACACAATTCAAATAGTTCTCAATTGATAAAATGGAAAGACAAATTCTGGTGTATGAATTTGACCACAAATGCTGGTGGTCCATGTAATGGACTCAGCAATAAAAAGGAGTGAAATATTTATACACATAATACAGATGAATTTTTTTTTAAATCTTATTTACTTATTTGACACAGAGAGAGATCACAAGTAGGCAGAGAGGCAGGCAGAGAGAGAGAGCAGGAAGCAGGCTCCCCACTGAACAGAGAGCCCGATGCAGGGCTCGATCCCAGGACCCTGAGATCATGACCTGAGCCAAAGGCAGAGGCTCAACCCACTGAGTCACCCAGGAGCCCCAATACAGATGAATTTTTAATAATTATACTGAATAAAAGAAGCTAGATACATAAAGAGTACATATTGTGCTCTTGAATTTATATTAGGTCCTAGAAAAATGCAAACTTGTATATTAAAAGAAATTGACTGGGGGTAGGAGTAGGAGGTTGGATTACCAAGGGGCACCAAAAACTTTTTGAGGCATGGGAATATTCATTATTTTGATCAGTGTGATGGTTATACAGATTTATATATATGTTATATTCAATATACCCTTTAAATATATGTAGCATATTATATGCCAATTGTACCTCAATAAAACTATTTCTCTAAAAAAGAAAATAACAATTTCATAGCTTTAGTCACCAAAAATGTGTTGAGCACTCACTGTGTGCCAGGCACCACTGTAGACATAGGATGTAACAGTGAACAAAATAGACCAAAATCCATTCTGTGTTCCTCTCTCAGCAAAGACATGATCTTCATTTTTATTTTTTTAAAAATTACTTAAACTTTAAGTCCAGGAAAAAAGTTAGAAACTGAGAGTCAGGAATGGGTCCTCCCTAACATAACGCTGGGCCTGAGGCAAGAGTGCAAATAGAGACTCACAGCACAAATTTAATATATCAGAGCAATAAATCAAACCGTGCCTCTTCCCAGCCCACATTCTCTCCTGGGCCCCAAGAGCTAGAGGCTAAGGATCTGCTCCTAGTGAGCCAGCCTTGCTCCCTGCAAGCTGAATGAGGGCATGAACATGTGGGGGTGGGGTAGGAGCTGGCCCTCCCTGAATCCAGAGAGGACTACCAGAACCAAGCTTCTCCCGCAAGCCTCAATTCCCAGACTCGGGGTGCCTCCCAAAAGGACACTGTGTGAGCGGAGCAAACAGCAGGAGCACAGGTACCTGGGGCACTCCATCTGCTCAAGCACCCTCTGCTATCTAGGACAGAAGCTCTCATTTTCTCCTCCTTCCTTTATGGACTTCCCACAATCTTCTGTAATCCCCCAAAGACTTCTGAGTCCTTGCCTGAGCAAAAGGCTCAAACACTCCCTTCATTTGCTCAGCTGGTTTCTGAACTTGGAAAAATGATGAATTTTGCAAGATGGAAGAGAGGGGTTTTTTTTTGTTGTTTTTTTTTTTTTTTTTAAGTCTTAGTGTCTTGGTGTTCGTGATACACAGAGCCCTCTTAAGAGCAAGATTCAGGTCGGGGTTCCCACTGGTCTGGGTTTAAAGTTGGTACAGATCAGGAATAGAATTCAAGGTTCCAGGAGACTACATGGATTTCAAAAATCCTATAGGCAAATCATATAAAAGACAAGGGGAAAGCATTCAATAACAGGAAGCCCACAAACAATGCTAATTATCTTACAGTTTCGAAGGCAGAGAAATAGGTATTCCTGTCAACGGGTATGACCCACATATCCTGGGTTTCATAACTTCATTAAAATAAAAATTTGAATCAACCTTAAAATAATTGCGGAAATAGTCCCTAATTCCATGAACCAACTCAAAGGAAGATGAACGGAAGTTTGGATATTTTACACACTTGAACTGTGATGAAATCCATCTTTCCTTCAACATATTTTTGGTGAGTTCAAAGAAACCATGCCAAACCATGTGTAAATTACCAAGTTGTGCAAGATGCTGCCCAGGTCTTCGGGAGCCCTGAATCTAAATATTTAACATAAGGTCTTACGTGATGAATACCATGGAAGCGACACATCCAAGAGTAATGGGAGTAGCAGAGAGAGAGAATGTGCATAAGCATTTCCTTTTGCTGGCATGACAATGAAAACACACTAAAGGGAAAGGCATGCAAGCTAGGCTCAAAGACTGAAATTTTGTCTGACTCTACAAGGTGCACGTACAGCTTATTCCATAAGAGGTTATCCCATGGCTGCCTCGATTAATAGAGCAGTAATTTACCTTTACTGTACTTTCAGGAAGTCATTTTTTTAATCACCTCAAAATGTCTTTCCTTATAATCTCCAACCATTGACCTTGGTTCTGCCCCCTGGACCATGCAGAATCACTCTTCCATATGAAAATCCGTTAACTGTATTAAAACTATGATCATATCCTAAGGCTTCTTTTTTCCAGGTTTAATAATTATGATAATGATGATGATGAAATTAATTATAGCATTGTGTTCATTTCCTACTAATGCAATAACAAATTACCATAAGCTTAAAGGGCTTAAGATTTAGACACACGTGTTTTAGCCTGTATTTATGCCGATCCAAAGTCTGGTCTGAAATCAAGTTGTCATCAGAGTTTCGTTCTTTCTGGAGGTTCTGGGGGAGAATCATTTCCCTGCCTTGATCCCCTCCTGCCATCACTCTGCCCTCTGCTGCTGTAATCACATCTCCTTCTCTGACTCTGACCATCGTGTCCCTCTCTTATGAGGCCCCTTGTGATTATACTGGGCCCACCTGGATAATCCAGGATAATCTCTCCCACCTCAAGGTCCTTATTAATCATAAGAAGTGGGTCCTATTCTTGTCCCCATTCTACAGAATGATTACTTAAGGCTCAGGAGCATTAAGGGCCTTCCCAGGTCATATACCTAATTCTGTCAGTTCTCACAACTCTTCTTAACTCATGGTGTCCAGAGGTCGTAGGCTCTTCTTTTTTTTTTTTTTTAAGATTTTATTTATTTATTTGTCAGACAGAGATCACAAGTAGGCAGATGGGCGCCTGGGATCATGACCTGAGCCAAAGGCAGAGGCTTTATTTAACCCACTGAGCCACCCAGGCGCCCCCGTAGTCTCTTCTTCTCATCTGTGGACCTGCTACAACTTGCGACTAGTAGAAAAAAAACAGGAGGTATGATAACCCAGACAGAGAGAAGTATGTGAACCAAGGGGTAGAGGCAGGAAGGCTAAAATGCTTCACTGAGGGAAGGCAAGAAGGCCAGATTGTCCAGGGCAGAAGGCCTGTGTTGGGGAGGAAGAGGAGATAAAAGTGGAAGCTGGACTGTAAAGGGAAAAGGATTTGGACGTAGTAGGTAAAGGTGAATCCAAATGTTTATTACTAAAGCTTTGATAAAGAGATGGCAACAGACAAAAATAGAGAAGCATTCTCCAGACTATTTTACTAGCAAAATCTCCCAGATTTCTCATTGAGATTCCCCATTATGAATCAAAGAGAAAGACTGAAAATGATCAATAAAATTGGATTATCAAGTGAATTCATTTGAATGGATAATATTCAGATTTTTTTTTTTGCTTTCTATTTTTTTTTATGTTCCTAACAAATATATGCAGATGTAACTCAGTTTATACTAGAAATCAAAGTTCAATATATCCACTATTACAAAAATACTTTCTGGGGTACCTGGGTGGCTTAGTCAATTAAGCGTTTGTCTTGGGCTCAGGTCATGATCTCAGTGTCCTAGACTTGAGCCCCTCCTAGTGCTCTCTGCTCAGCAGGGAGTCTGCTTCTTCTTCTCCTTCTGCCCCTCCCTCTGCTTGTGCTTTCTTTCTCTCTCTCAAAAAATAAATAAAATCTTTAAAAAAATACTTTCTGAATAAACCCATTTTTCCTCTCAGACGTTCAAAATGCACATGAGCTTGTCTTTAGCTTTAGCTCATAAAATACATTATGATTCCCTTCTCTTATTATAATTATTGCTATTTCAAAGTAATGCCTGTTTATTGTAACCTGTCAAACAGCTCGGAAAAATTGAAAGAGTTGGTAATCTTCCTCCCTCCACTAAATCCATTCTACTGAGGAACCAAGGTTAACTGTTGGGCTGTTGTCCTTTGGCACTCTCTAAAACACTTATTTTACTTTGATTTTATAGGTTTAAAAAGAAAAAGTTCGGGCCATTAGCAAAATATGTTGTGGTTTTGCAAAGTATGAATCTATATACTTATAAGAAAATCAATAGAAATATATCAAAAGTGATTCAGAACCCTTACTAACTTCAATTGTGAAGCAGGAAATTTTTTCTATAAATTAAAGCCAAAACTTCAATAAATTCAGCCTCACCTACAGGGAAAACTCAGCTTTTTCTCTAATACATATAATTAATTTTAGACAGTGAATTTCCTTTGCAGAATTCTCATTCATATAGAGAATAATTGAAAATCTCTTTTTTAGTGTTAAACAAGCAGGAAAAAAAACTTAATTAGATCTCTTCTGCATTGTAAATGTAGCCTTTCCTAGGTTCTAAGATTACCTAATTTCTTTGTGCTCTATAATTAAATTTTCTTTCCACCTTTTGGCCTTTTTGTTACTGTTGTTCTCCCAAACTTTTCAAAATAGGTATCCAGAATCATTGTCAACCGCTTCCATTTTTAACCTTTGGAACCCACTGCATTCTCTGCTCTTCATTTGACATGGTCCTGCCTCTTCTGCTTCTATTCCACCCCAGTACAGACCCATCCTGATGACCAAGAGGAGTTCTGGACTCAGGGAAGGCAATACTGGATGTTGCTGAGCTCACCTAACCACTGTCTCCATCTTCCCATCATTAAAATAACTGCATTTATCGGCAACTTCAGAAAGTTGTTGTAAGGCCTCTGTGAAATAGAGTTCAGAAGAGCTGTAGACTGAAAACCACCCTCTCTTCTCTACCTTCAATTTACATAGTGGTTAAGAACACAGATTTTCAAGTTGACCTGACTAGTTCTCTCTTTTTCCAGGTGTGTGATCTTGGACACATCATATCCTTTCTGTGCCTTAATTTCCCTCATCTGCAAACTAGAGATAAAAACATGCCCACCACGTATAGTTGTTAATATCTGGACCCAGCAGTCCCACTTCCAGGTACATATCCAAAGAAAACATATCACAGACATATCTGCACTTCCATGTTCATTACAGCATTATTCACAGAAGCCAAGATGTGTAAATGAGCTTTACCTGTCAACAGATAAATGAATACATATATGTATAATGGAATATATAACAGAATATACATAGATAATAAAATATTACTTGGCCTTCAAAAAGGAAGAAAATCCTGCCATTCATGACAACATGATTGAACCTGGAGGACATTATGTTAAGCCAGTTATAGAAAGATAAGTACTTTATGATTTCACTTCTGCGTGGAAGCCAAAAAATTTGAACTCACAGAAGCAAAGAGTAGAAGCATAGTTACCAGAGGTTAGGCAGTAAAGGAAATAGGAAGACCTTGGTCAACATACATAAAGAAATAAAGAGAAAAAAATGTGATGATCTCTGAAAAGCACTACATGGTATATGATCACTTTATATCACTTCAGTCTTTCATTCTTATAAAATATCCAAAATCAAATATTCTTCCAACTCCAAACTTCAAAATATTCACTATTTTCCCTCTATTATTTCCCTTCCATGGACTGGCTTTCTTGGAGAAACATATCAATAATATTTCCATGTGATTAAAGAAATCTTTCAAAGAGAAAGCATTCAGTCTTATAGCCTCGAGATGTCCGTTTCTCTCATGAGAAGCATTTGATGACCAATCAAGCAGAACTTTCACTAAGTCCTCAGCACAAATATTTGTTGGATGCTATTCATAAAGGTAAACAGCAGAAGCAATGACTATAGAGAGAGAACTACTGAACTAAATATCATCAGTACCATTTAAGCACCTCACATTCTTTAGATGCTGTCTTTCTTCCACCTCTTCCTATATTTCAACAACCTACATAACCTCTTTGGACATGATTCCTCATCCATCTAGAAAGTCTGGATAATAATACATACTTCATAGAGCAGATGTGAAGATTAAGTGGTTAAAAATGCTAATTTCCATCCCAAGTAGAATTTGATAAGTTAAGGATATTAGCTGTATAGCAACCATTAAAAATAATAGCTAAAAAAGACAATCGAAGAAATAAAATTGATAGTAATAATTTTTTTAAGATTGTATTTATTTGACAAAGAGAGAGAGAGCACAAGCAGGGGGAGTAGCAGAGGCAGAGGGAAAAGCAGACTTCCCACTAAGCAGGGAGCCCAGGGCAGAGCTCCATTCCAGGACCTTGGGATCATGACCTGAGCTGAAGGCAACGCTTACCCGACTGAGCCACCGGCACCCTGGTGGTAATAAATTTTTGAACAACTGAAAAGAAGAAAGAAACAAAGTAACAGGAACAAAAACCAGATGAGACCAATAAAAAACAATAAAAATGTAGACATAAACCCAGTCATATCACTAAATATCAGTATCAATAAATTACATAAATGTAAGCATCTAAACACTCCATCTATTAAAAATTGTTAGTAATAGCATTGTATGGGAGCAGATGGTAGCTACACTTGCAGTAAGCACAGCATAACATAGAAACTTGTCAATTCACTATGTTGTAGATGAAACGAAGGTAACATTGTATGTCAACTATATTTCAATTAAAATTTTAATTAATTTAAAAATAAAAATAAAATTGAAGGGGAAAAAGTAGGGATTTTTAGACTGAATAAAACAGCAGAACTCAAAAGTATGCTGTCTATAAGAGACATGCTTTATAAAGATTTAGATAGACAAAGTTGAGGAGTAGACAAAGACATACATTCAGACAATAAACATGAGAAAGCAAGATGAGGTACACTTTAAGGAGTTTTAGCATAGTTTTATAATTATTTGAAGGACAATTATCAGAAAGACATAACATTCATAACCATGTATCCAACTAATAACAGAGCTTCAATTATATGAAGCAAAGATTGAAAAAACTAAAGGGATAAAGAGAAAAATCAACTATTATTGGAAACTTAAAATTCCCTCTTTCATAAGTGGTTAAAATAAGACAAAAAACGATAAGGCATAGAACAAACAGCCTTCCTGAGCTAGAATTGTGCAAAAAAAATTTAAGCACTTAACAAGTGTTTTGAATAACTTTTTTTTTTTCAAGTTTTCCAAAGATGGTATATAACTAACACCATTCCAGAGCCATACAACAGATGCATTAAGATTGTGACTTCTGGGGGCGCCTGGATGGCGCAGTGGGTTAAAGCTTCTGCCTTCAGCTCAGGTCATGATCCCAGAGTCCTGGGATCCAGACCCTCAGCGGGGAGCCTGCTTCCCTTCCTCTCTCTCTGCCTGCCTTTGCCTACTTGTGATCATTGTCTGTCAAATAAAATAAATAAAACCTTTAAAAAAAAAAGATTATGACTTCTGCAGTTGATACAGAAGATATGAAAAACATTATTTATTAACCTGACCCAATTGGCAATTACAGACAGAACATTTATACCTAAAAATGGATTGGGGTGGTACTTACACAGTTTTATACATTTTTGGAAACTCATCAACCTATTTGCTTAACATGGGTGCATTTTATTATATGTAAATTACATCTTGATATATTTCAGTGGGGAAAAAAAACACAAGGAGATTCCATGACCCATCCACCGGAATGTCTGAAATAAAGGAGTCTGACAATAACAAGTAATGAGGAAGATGTGGAAAACTTCACTTTTATATATTGTTGACAGGAGTAAAAAGATACCGCTACTTTGGAAAACTGTTCAGGTGTTCCTAGTGAAACTAAAAAAGACCCACCCTATGCCTTTTCATTATACTTCTAGCCACATAATTAAGAGAAATATTTCTACAGGTCCACAAAATAATATGTTCAAGAATGTGCATAGCAGCTTTATTCATGATAGCCAAAAAATAAGGCAGAATCCAAATGTTCATCAACAAGTAAATGGATAAACAAATTGTGGTATATTTATATTATAGAATATCTCACAACAATACAAAAAATAACAAACTCTCAATATACATAATAACATTGAATGAATCTCAAAAACATCTTGTTAGGAAAAAAAGAAAAAAAAAGCCAAACACATGAAAAGATGCTCCACGTCACTCATCATCAGGGAAATGCAAATCAAAATTGCAACAGGATGTCTATCCCCTCACACCTGACAGAACGGCTAAAATAAAAAAACACCAAAAGACAAGTGCTGGCCAGGATGGGGAGAAAAAGGAATCCTCCTGTATTGCTGGTCGGAATGCCAACCAGAGCAGCCACTGTGGAAAACAATATGAAGGTTCTTCAGAAAGTTAAAAAATAGAGCTACCTTGTGATCCAGCAATTGCACTACTGGGGATTTACCCCCAAAATACAAAAACACTAATTCAAAGGGATATGTGTACCCTTATGTTTATAGCAGGATTATTTATGATAGCCAAGATATGGAAGCAGCCCAAGTGTCCATCGATTAATGAATGGATAAAGAAGCTGTGGTACACATGTACACACACACTGGAATATTATTTAGCCATAAAAACTAACAAAAGCTTGCCGTTTGCAACAACATGGGTGGAGCTAGAGAGTATAACGCTAAGCAAAATAAGTCAGAGACAAATACCGTTATGATCTCACTCCTGTATGGAATTTAAGAAACAAAACAAATGAGCAAAGGAAAAAAAAAGAGAGAGAGAGAAAGAAAGAGAAAGAAACAGACAAACCAAGAAACTGGACTCTTAACTATAGAGAACAAACTGACGGTTACCAGAGGGGAGGGGTTGGGCGGGATGGGTGAAACAGGATTAAGGAGCGCACTTGGGATGAGCACAGTCTGATGTATGGAATTGTTGAATCACTCTATTGTACACCTGAAAGTAACATAACACTATGTTAACTGGAATTAAAGAAAAGAAGGGGGGAAAGCTAAATACAAAAATTTCCCCTTTGTGTATGTTCAAAGACAGATAGAACTATCATGTGGTGATAGAAGCCAGAATAATGGTTGCCTCCGGGAATGGAGGATTGACTGGAAGAAGTGGTATGAATGAGCCTTCCTAGATCATGGAAAAGTTCTTTCTTGATCTGGGTGATGGTTACATGAGTGTGCAGCCCCCTACCAGAACAAATGAGATTTGTTTACTTTTCTATATGTAAAGTACACCTCTGTATTTTTAAAAGATTAAATGGTATCATTAAGTTAAATCACGAAATCAGCCTGATGACGTTTAACAGATTATACCTATTAATGTTATTCTAACTTAAATATCTGCTACTAACATCTGCTTAGCAAGTGTAACTGTACACACTTGGAAAGATAAGCTAAAACAAATTGAAAAAGGAAGGCACCTGTGATTTAAGAAAGGAATTTGTGCTTGCAATTTCACAAAAGTGAGACGCTGGAAAAAATGCAAAATTTGTAGAGCGCGTGCCCTATAAATTGTTAGATAAACTTCATAAAATGTTCATAAATTACTTAGCCACTGGAGTTTTACAGTCTTCTATGTAGAAAGCAACAATTAGAGTGTAGTGCTTTTTTACAAACATTTTCGAGGCACTAGAAAAAAAGAGATTTATTTTAAGAAAATAAATGGGTTAAGATTTAGGTCAAAATCCCACAATGATTTGTGTTTGTCCTTAATTTGCTCCATGAAAAAAGCTGCTTTGGGAATCTCGGCATCCTCTTGGGATGTCCTTACTCCCAGCCCCTCCGCAGGAAATACAGGCTGGTTTAGCAATGGAGGACTGAGTCTGGTCTGGGCAAAAGAACAAGGAAAGCTTGTGGGTGTTCTCATGGGCACAAGCACGCGGGTCTTCTAACACAACTTCAGGATGGAAGGGGGATAAAAAAGAGTTTGTGATAATAGCCCTGTTACTTGCATGAGAAGAAAAAGAAGAGTTCGTGATCATTATGTTAAAAAAAAAAAAAAAAACGTGTTTTAAGATGGAAAAATACAAAAGTAAAATAGGCAAGGTACAATGAAGAAGCATGCGACACCTTCTTAATAGGGAAGAATTAAATGGAGTGCCTGGAATTTTAGGGCTTAGACTTAGACTTCAGGGAACATAAAATTTTCAAACAAGAAAAATGAACCAGGTATTCACAAGTGAGTTGCTGTCACCGGGTTTCTGACTATACAGCTGCTGATATAATCCTTCTTTGCCTCACCACGTCAGTCAGCAAATATTTTGAATAAGTGATGGTCAAAACCTCTATCCTTAGAGAAAGAACAACCCTGTTTTAGTCTGTGAATGTGGAATGGGATAAAAATTATGGAAGGATAGGGTGGGATGGGGGAAAACTCTAGAGTTTTCAACTAGAGCAATCCATTTCTTCCACGATGCCCTGGGGGAGAGGGAGGAGGGCTCCAGCCAATCAAAGGGAAGAAAATCCCTACCTGGGGCCACAGCCTACCTCAAGGCAAGATTCTGTTGTGATACAGAGGAATCTGGGCAATCCCTCTAGTATGTGATGCTTTGATTCACAATCTTTTTGAATAGTGTACAGTGTATTCAGGGGTGTGAGTTGACCCATTAAGGCCTTCTTAATTTTCATGCTTCATATTTTCATTATTAAAACTGTAGAAGTGCATCAGGCCCAGAGTAGAACCCCATAAACTTTACTAACCATGACCATAGTTCACAATTCCAGTTCTAGCTAATTTCAAATACACTGCAGTAATGTTTTAAAATATTCTATAACCATGGTTCAGTCGTGCTCCCTGGTCAGCTCAGACTGACAACACAAGGCACTGGGAGTAACAGCTCAACTGAGAAATAATAGTATTTAACATTGATGAAACGCTTATGGTAAGCCAGCCTCTGTTCTAAATGCTTTTGTAGAGAATAACAAATTGAAGCCTCGACCACACTCTAAGGAAGGTTTTACTGATTTACAGATGAAGAAACTGGGACTCTCGAAGTTCAATCAATTTGCCCAACGTTGCACAATTAGGAAATGACAGCCCCTGATTTGAACCAAAAGCAACTCCAGATACTATGCTCTCAGGAGACGGCTGGTTAGCTCCTGATCTGAACTGGGCAGCATCTGAAGGGCCTGTCCAAGGAAGGATCACCAAGGTGTGACTTTTCTACCCAGCCCACTGCACTGTGCTGCTTTAAGACCTTTTAAAAGTTACTCCGACAATGAGTCAATTACATGGGAGCCAACACAGAGAACCAGCCAGAGGTTAGAGGAAAATGCTATTATTTTCTCTTGCTAAAAAAGTAGTGAATCCTCCTAGTGTACTCAGATTTACAGACAGAGAATAGAATGCTGGTTGCCAGGGACTGGGGGTGGAGAGAATGGCGGGCCATTGTTTCATGGACTGTGTGAGTTCTCCAGATGGAAGGCAGTGATGGTTGTGCAATAATGTACTTCATATCAGTAAACTGTACATTTTAAAATAGTTAAGATGATAATTACATTACGTGCATTTTACCACAGTTTAAAACAATATTTAAAAAGATAATCATGGGGAAAAGTTAAATAAGTAATGAATCCTCCTGTTGCTTTAATAAATTACCAAATTGGGCGGTGGGGGGGGCGCCTAGGTGGCTCAGTCAGCTAAGCGTCTGCCTTCACCTCAGGTCATGATCCCAGGGTCCTGGGATGGAGTTTGCATCTGGCTCCCTGCAGGGAGCCAGCTTCTCCCTTTCCCTCTCATCCTGCTCATGCTCTCTCTCTCTCTCTCTCTCTCTCAAACACATAATTAAAATCCTTAAAAAATATTAATAAATTACCAAATGGGTTAATATATAATCAAATATCTTTCTGATACATCTTCTTAGAATTTGTCAAGCTTTATTTGTTCTCTAAGACTTAGCAATTTCAGTTAATATTTATGGAGGCTAAATAATGATATTATAAGGATGCAGTTGTACAATCAACCTATATTCTGTCAGGACTGGTTACTATTTCTCCATATCATAAATTGCTACTAAAGTAAGACCTATAACCAAAGTAAAATCTAATCATCTTATACATGAACTTGACATTGTAGATTCTCTGCATCAATTAAAAATTAAAAGGGTTTATTGTTTGCATTTTTTGTTATGGTGTTTATAAAAGCACTGGCTTTGTGATTCCTAATGGTTTCTCTACATCTGTATAATCAATACTGTGGATGACCATTACCTTAAAGATAAGTTCAGTGAAATGTGATTTTAATATTAATATATTACATTTGCAATGGAGTGCTATTATCTCTGAAAGTGTTTTACGTTGATTCTTTCTGTATCTGCATTTCAATTAACAGTATCACTGTGTACGCACGTGTTCAAGCCAGGAACAGAAATAATTTTTAAGTCTTTCTCATCTCCTAGTTCTATCCACTGTACTTCCTAAAATCTCTCCACCCCAAGCCCTCTTGCTATTCACTGCCACAGTTCTGGTCTTACCACGTCTCATGGGACTGCCATGGAAGTCCCCTAACTCACCTCCCACCACCTGCCCTGCTCCTCACTCCCATCCTCCACGTTTGCCAGAGTGCTTACTTAACGCCAAATGAGGGAGTTCCTATCTCGATGAGAAAACCTCAAATGATTCTCCATTATCAACAGAAAATAAAACTTAAAGTTCTTAGTGTGAGCATCCAACAGTTCCAAGTGTTTCACTGCCCCAATCCCTCTCCACCCTGCCCTTATCCGTCCTGTTTTCCCAGGAGAGTCTCCGCACACACAGAACCACTTGGAACCACTTGTCTGTATCCCCTCACGCCAACGTTACAAGTTGATTCATTTGTACTCACTGAACCCTCTCCCTAAAAAGTCCTCCCCCACCATTTTCCAGCACAGGACATTCTTCTAGACCCAAAGAAAGAAGCTAGTTCAGGCATGACTATTCTGGACAATTCTGTAGAGCACATGCTAGAGGAGAAAAAAGTCCCTTAACTCCGGTGTCATACATGCGGGCATTATTGTAGATTAGGAACAGCAGTCGTTGGAATGATAAACATAGAGTTGATGAAGGCTCTTTATATAAAAATAAACTTGGAACAATTGCAAAAACCTGAAAACTCTCTATAACAGCAACCTTGCCATCCATAAGCCATCAGTCGGGGGTGGACCATTAAGGGCCAAGAACCAGCGTAGGATATAAGAGCTGGTCAGTGACATGGGAGCACAAGGAATGGATCCTGGAAGAAAGAATCAGGACCAGAACTGTGACATCTTTCCTACCCCTTCCTGGCTACAGGGTCACTGGTGCTTTTGAGGAAAGAGAAATAAAGTGACCCAAGGGATAAATTCTGGCCCAGCTTTCCTTCTCTCCCTTCTCACTTTCACACATGGCAGACATCACTCATCAAGGCCAGCATTCTTTTCCATGGCATTCTTCTCCTCTCAGCACCCATACCTATGAGCTGGTACATACACATGTCCACACACACACACACACACCCATCTGCCACCTTGTTCTTGAGGTTCTCAGTCCTCACCCCAGAGCACCTACACAGACACCTTTCTGCCTGGTGTTCCTCAAATATTTCCAACAAAGTAAGCATCACAGAAAAAAGAAGAGGAAGTATGTATCCTAAGGGCTCCTGAACGAAACCTAAATGCATGATGAAGTTTCAAGTCTCACATTTGTCAATTGCATGTGAATGTCCTCCTTAATACATCCATTTATTTTATAATAAAAACCAATATCTTAAAAGGCTTACTACTGGAGAAAACTGACATTGTTTAGTCTGCCTCTGAGTGCCCCTGGCCCTAAGCCGGGTGTCTGCACACCTGTTTGTGACATACAGTCTGTCCAGTTCTGTAAACTATACACTCTCTCATGGAAGCAGCTACTTCAAGACAGCTGATTTTGCTTGTGAACCAGGAGTAATTCAGAGGCTTAAAGACAAATGGAAAAAAAGAGCTCTATACCCCTTCATCACTATTCTAGAACCTAGAGTCTGAGAGACTCTTAAAAAAAAAAGGATTCCTTTCTGAAACAGCAAGAAGGGAGAAATATGGTTCTAAGCAGGGCTGTTCTTTCTGAATGGTCTTCCCCATGCCTTATCTTGCTAATTCCTCATCTTTTAAGTCAGTTTCAGAAGCAGTGGCAGTAAAAACTTTTTCCAACCTTCCCTTCTGTTAAGATGCTTGAGAAGGCATTACGTACTTTTATCATATTCCTTCACAATAAAATATAATTGTTGCCTTACTTATCTCCTTCATTAGACTATCAGTTTCTTGAGAAAAGAGTTTTTTAAAAAAATTCTTAAATTTTTAAAAATAGCACTTAGCATAATACCTGACATTTAAGTGTATAATAATGAATATTTAGTGCCCATCTTTCATCATTGCCCCTCATGAGCACTACTTTATAAAATATTTTGTCTACCAACAGCATTTTAGAGAACATAATGATTAATCAACGTTTCCACTTTACTAATCAAAGACACTTAATCTGACCATGCCATAAAAATAACAAATAGAAAATGTTTTTCAGTATTAAAATGACCTGTTCATTTTAATGACCTGTGCTTTGGCTTACTTATACGGGCTCCTGCAAGTTTTAGCTCAAGATATAATGCCCCGATATTAAAAATGTATGTGGCGGGCGCCTGGGTGGCTCAGTGGGTTAAGCCTCTGCCTTCGGCTCAGGTCATGATCTCAGGGTCCTGGGATCGAGTCCCGCATCGGGCTCTCTGCTCGGCAGGGAGTCTGCTTCTCCCTCTCTCTCTCTCTGCCTGCCTCTCTGCCTACTTGTGATCTCTCTCTGTCAAATAAATAAATCAATAAATAAATTCTTTAAAAAAATGTATGTGGCAATTTAAAGTCATCCACATGCGCATACAAAATCCCAGTTTTTATGGTAAAATCATGGACTCCTGAGACAAAAGGAATATAAAGAAAATTTGAAGTAATCTAGTTCAACTTCCCACTCGAAAATAAGCCTCCTCTTAAACATCGCTGAGAAGAGATCATGCTCAAACCTTCCACACGAAGAATGTCCTACTTCCTGCTCTGTTTGCTTCTGAACAGGTCTAACTGCTGAACCCACAGACGGTTCCTGCCACATGAAGAGACAGCATCATACACAGGCAGGGCCGAGGAGAGATGGAGGAAGCTGGCACCGAGTGGCCAACCTGGCGGGCAGGAAGTGGGCCCAGGACCCGAACTGATTCTCAAATCCCATACGAGGACTTCTAGCCAGGCCATCTTCACCAGGCTACCTGAAATAATTTTTTCACCAGGCCCAAGCCTGTTTTCAAGGCCCATTTCTGTGGAGCCTCTTTCATCCCAAGTAAATGCCCAGATTTCAAAGGGCGAGAATGGAATGGAAAAGACTGTGATGTCTTGCTGCCTACCAACTAATGAAAGATTAATTCACCACTGCTATTCCTAATGGTCTGCGCCCCAATGCCACATCCCCTGTTTGAAGGCTGAGCTGCCAGGTGAGGCCTCAGGTGTTAAGGAGAGGCTGTTAATGACCAACTGTGTCAAACTAATCTCGGTGCAAACTACTGCATTTTATTATGTGAATTCCCAGGATAATTGAACACCTTATCAAGGGCATCCACTCAATTAATTTAAAAAAATGTTAACAGAATTCATTTATCATCATTTTTAATCATAACTGCCAAGGACTCTTTTTTTTTTTTTTAAGCTAGCACCCGAGAGTTTTTAAAGAAATTCAAAGTGGTAGGACATATGACAATTTTTTGCCATTTATTCTTATAAATCATATAAACAGGAATAATAATTTACATTGTAATCGTGGTCACATGAGTTATACATAAAAGATCCAATCTCTTACTTCTAAATTCAAATTGTCATCGATTCTGTGACTGCTGAAAGCTTATGAAAATGTGCTATGGCCCCAGTATGATATTGAGATCTTTTTATGTAAGCAAGGAATGAAATAAATCATCAAATGATGAAATTTTGACGCTGTTGTGTTTGATCCTTTGCTAGGGATTATAGATTACTGGAGATGACACCTGCCTTGGGGGGTTTCCGTCTAGACGAGGAGAAAAAACATTCCTGTACTCAATGCAGTGTGAACAAGTACACATACATAAACGATCATTGATGAAAGGATGGGGAGGACCCCAAATCCTTAGCTGGCTATTTCAGCAGGTCCCCCCAAAGAGAATGGGGTTTAAATAAACATTCCTGAAAATGCCTATGTATCACCAGCTAGGACTCAAAACCCAACATCTGTCCCCTCTCCTAAGCAGCCTAGTGCGATCTCAATGGACAACTCCTGTTCTACGTCTAATTTCTGAAGCAAATAAACGGACTTATAAAAATCAGTGGTCTGGGCGCCTGGGTGGCTCAGTGGGTTAAGCCTCTGCCTTCAGCTCAGGTCATGATCCCGGGGTCCTGGGATCGAGTCCCGCTTGGGCTCTCTACTCGGCAGGGAGCCTGCTTCCCTCTCTCTCTGCCTGCCTCTCTGCCTACTTGTGATCTCTCACTCTGTCAAATAAATAAATAAAATCTTTAAAAAAAAAAATTAGTGGTCACTGCTGCTCGGTTTAAACCAAATGACAATGTAGTTTTCTGCTACCTATTCAATAGGCCACTGATACTAAAGCTAAGAAGATATATTAAATGTGTATCACGTGCTGCCTGCATTGCCCTATGCGCTAAATAAATTTTAATTCTTCACTTTGTTCTGCTTCCTCTCTTTCCCTCAACCACCCCCACTTCTCAGTCAAGGTATAGAGTACATTTTTATACATGAGCATGGTAAAGGAAAACCAGTTAATTCTCTGATCAAACCACAGCATTTGTGAACCTCAGGGCTGGTTACACAGAGAAAAGTTTACAAATAATCCCTTGTTTCCAAGAGAAAACTCTGAGCTCATTTTTTCTCCATTTAGATAAAGCTAATGTAAATCCTTTGGAAATTCCCCAGATGGAAGAAGGAACATTTTAGCCCCCAGGCCCGATTCAGCCCACTACTTGGTTTCATTCAGCCTGTGGGTCAGAAATCTCTGGGCAGCCCTACACAGAACACCTCAAGTTTCTACCCGTGAGCCCCAGGGGCCTGCTGAGGTCACTCTATTTAGAAAAAGTCTCTAAAAAATTAAAAAGATGCAAATTAGAATTTCAGAGGAAAGTAAGACCAAGAACTTCAATTCCAGAATTTAGAAAACTCTCTTTTCCTCTTTTTTTTCCCCAACAAATCCACATATCTATTTCCCCGCCTTCCCTCCCTCCCCTCATTAGTCTATTGAGGGTCAAGCTTTCTTCCTCCATCACCATCCCCCTCCTCCTCCCCATCACCTCAGTCAGAGATGTGGTTTTCCTCTTTCTCAGAATTGACATTTATAAAATGAGGATCACTAGATAAACAACAACAGCACTTCATCCATTCTAAAGCACTTAAGGAAGGTTAGTGATTATTATGCATTATAGGTTAGTGATTATTATGAAATAAATTAATAGGGAATTAAAACAACAATAAGAATGGCAAACACAAGGTCCTAAGTGTCAAGCATTACAAATATTTCATTGACCTTTCAAATCACTATACAAGGTTGACTCTAGGGAAGTGTGTGAAGAGGAGATGCTAAGTTTTTTCCCTTGCAAACATTGTTTTCATATATTCTTTAAAGATTTATTATTTGAGAGAGAGAGAAATCATGCCTTCACATACATGCAGGGTCAGGGAGGAGCACAGGGAGAGGGAGAGAGAGAGAATCTCAAGCAGATTCCCTGCTGAGCACTGAGCCCAGCTTGATCCCACAACCCTAAGATCACAACCTGAGCCTAAAATCAAGAGTCGGATGCTTAAGTGACCGAGCCACCCAGATGCCCCTGTCTCTATAATTTTAAAACAAGGTTGTGAAATTAAATATTTCCATATGACTAAGAAAATCAACTGAATTAAGTTCCATTAAACTTATACACAGTCCTCTGCTGATTGCTTTTTTCCCCTGCAAGACAGGGCCTTTCAAAAAAGAAAAGAAGTTCTAGGCTCTTGTTTTCAACCTATGTGCCAATTTTCCCTTTTATGAACTGAAAATTATACTTCACAAGATTCATTATATAATGGAGCACTTCAATATCAAATCAATACCCAGAAGACATTTTCACACAAAGGATCACAGGGGAAACCCAATCATTATTTGTTAAGTGATACACTGTGAGGTTGACCTTGAGTCCCCTACCTGACAGAATGGCAGATCTTTCTGATTAACAAATTGGTGGAGATTTCATTTAGGAACCAATGTTCCTGGAAGTTATTATAATGGTTAAATAAGTATTGAGCACAGAGATCAGTACTATACCTAAAAAGAAAAAAAAAAGGTAACACAAACGGCCTGACAGCCCACCAAAAACTGTTCCCTACTCCTAATACATGTCTACCTTCAAGACAGGATATTTCTGGGGCTCATTTCTCTAGAAAGTATATTGCCTCCCTTTTCAAACAAATTTTTAAAAATTGTTCCACATTATTTACAGAAATGAAACTGATTCTTCTGAGACTTCTGATATGCAAGCATCCAAATTATAAACTGCTTGGCCTTTAAAAGGTTATGCAATTTCTAGGAAACGGTACTACAAGAACAAACGGTGTTTGTTCTTTTTCACATTCCTGCTGAAATAAAATAGAAAGACTTCTCTAACACCATGGATTGATTAAAAAAATAAACTCACTCAAGTTCAAGTCTGGTGATGCAAACATGCTGAGTCACAATTTACCCTTGTATTATCTATAATAAAAGGTTTGATAAACAAATTAATAGTAGGGGCCACTCCAAACTTTCCTAGATTGTAGTACTTAGGGGCCACAAGCTAGTTGGAGAAAGAGCCAGGTGACTTATTTTGAAGCTACCTTTGTGCAGCAATCACCCTGTTTCTACCTTGACGACTGATGTATTCAGACACAAATAAAAGCAGTACAGAATTTTAAAAAATCGTATGCACACTTTACATCAAACTGAGAAAACATCACTTGTCCACATCAGAGATTACTTGTTTGCTTGTTTATTTACTTACTCTAGCATTTGATGGCTGGTGGGGATACTAGAGGGAGAAGGAACGTCTTCTCTTACCCCTTCCCCAAGCATGTCCTGATACTAACAGTAAAGGGATGTTGCCTTAAGTAACTGGTTCCGAAAACTGAAGTGTGCACAGAAGTACAGGATACACAAAAGCAGCGTATGAACAAGTGATACCTCATTTATCTGGAGACTGAAGGTTCACCTAGAGCCACCATTTAGCCATCCACAGAGGCGACGACTAGCTACTGGACACTGGAAGAGCTGAGACTAGAATCCGGGATGGCATCTCTAAGTCCACACTCTCTTCCACTTCGCCACAGCCGGTTTAGAAAGAGCATGGCTTGGTAACCCTTTGAGAGATTCAGTTCAAACTCAGTCACGGCATATTCTTAAAACTAATGACAATATTTATGGAATGTAGACTTTTTCCTTAATATAGACTGTTCTTCCTCGTAGTCTGGCTATATTGTTATTCTACTGCATTTGTTTTTATATTCTAGTTTTTATATTCTAGTGACACATACACCTACTTGTACCTAGTATATACCTTGCACACGCACACACACGCACACACAATCTAGAGAGTGCTTAATAAATATTTGTTGAATAAATAAATGGATGATTCACTGAGATTTTACTGAGTTGTAAAACTAGTGGCCTTGTATAAACAGTGATCTATATAAGGTTATCTGGCATGATCCATTGCTAAGAGTCAGAAAGTTATTTAATTCCTCCATCCATGGCCTCTGAAAAATCCCAGAATTGGTGTGCAAAATGGTGTTTATAAGTGCATATTCCTGGGCAGAGATCACAAAGCTCTCATCATATTCTCTAAGGGGGGGGGGCGGTCTATGAACCTGAAAAGATAAAGAATTACTAACCCAATGTATCCTATTATATCCCTTCTATCATATATATGAGTGATCCAGGTATGCTTACATACCTCCCGGGACAAGAAACTCATCACCATATGGGGTGGTCCTGGCGGCTTTCATATTTCACAGCATAACTTCTGATTGACCACAGCTCCATCCTCCAGAGTCACACAGAACATATTCAGTGCCTATGCCACTTGACAGTTCTTCATGTATTTTTAGATAGCTGTCATAACCCATCCTATCTTCTCCTTGTGCAGGCTGCAAACCCTCAGTTCTTTCAACCAGAGTCAAGGTTCTGCTACCATCGGCACCATCTCCATTCTGGCACTCTCACTGCATTCGGGACCCCACCTGGCCACACGGGTGGTCAGCACCTACCCAGCAGCCCCTCACCCCTGCCCCAGCCCAAGCCACATACCCCTGCTAAACAGAGACCAACCATCACCGTGGGGGCAGCTGGTTCACCCCACTGACTTAAAGTTAACTTCTAGTTAAGTAAGATCACTGCATTTTTTTTTCTTTATATGTGTGACAGTTTCCCCATGACCCTCCCATTTTGTTTTTTAATAGTTTGACAACATTTGACAACTGTCCTTGTCAAACTTCCACTTGAAATGTAACCAGTTTTTTTCCCCTGAGGTTCCTATAGACTCTCAAGTTCTATCAATCCACATTTTAGCTATGTCCCCGTCACCTAGCGTCTCTCTCTCTCTCTCATTCTAGTTCAGATAGGCTTTCCTGAGCATGCAACTTCTACTGCATGGATCATAAAAAAGATGTTGCATAAGAAAAGCCCAAAATAGGCAAGGGTGGGCTAATTAAGGGTACAGACTCTAGACCCAAATCTCGGGGCTGCCACTTACTAATGTGTGACCTGAGGCAAGTCACTTAACCTCTTTCTCCACTTACTCATCTGTAAAATGGAAGAGACAACTACACCCGCTTCATTGGGTAGTTATAACAATAACAATAAAATGTAAGGAGCCCAGAACTCATGCTATGTAAGTGTTTGTTAAATAAATACTTCAGGTAATATGTTCATCTATTTAGTTACCTAAGTACGAGAGAGTCAAAAACCAAGTGAGTATTGTAAATGCAGAAAATAGCTCAAAGACTTAAAATAGTGCGATTGGGTTCTTCTTCCTACAGTCCACATCCAGACCAACACAGCTTAGACTTGATGTACTTAGCAAAGCTGAGGTACACACCTCTCAGTCTGTTTTCGCCATGAACACTCAGGGAACAGTGGAGAAAGGACACAAGGCCCGGAAAACATGCCTGAGCTACAGAGTTGGAAGGGTTTTACTATTCATTCACTTTTATTTCCAGTCTCTTTTCTCTTTGTTGTTCGGATTGGTTATTTCTATTGTTCATCTGCGAGTTCACCGATTCTCGCCTCTATCCTTTCCATTCTACTACTGAGCTCACTCACTGAACTGTTGTGTTCTTTTTTTCTCTTCAAGTCTTTCAGTGATTATATTTGTCAGTTCTAAAATGTCTCTTTGGTTCTTCACTATATCTTCTACATTTTTCACTGAAACGTTCTATTTCCTTACTGGGACTTCCCATTTTATTACTTGTTTCAAGTGTGTTCATAATTGCTTATGGAAGCATTCTTGTGATGACTGCTTTAAAATTCTTGTCAGATAATTCCAACATCTGTGTCATCTTGGTGTTGATTAGCCCTTGTCATTTACATTCAGATCTTCCTGGGGTTTGGTATGACAAGTGATTTTCAATTAAAATCTGGACATTTGGGGTGTTTTGTTATGAGACTACAGATCTTATGTAAATGCCACAACTAAGAGGGAAAAAGGGTGCTGCCTTATTACCACCAGTTGGGGTGGGGGCAGGGAGGGGGGTGGAGTTTAGGTTCTCCTCTCAGTCTGGTTACCAGTGAGCGGTGTTAAAACACCTGCCTCTCCACTCAGCTTCCTCTGACACCACACTAGCTGAGAGGCCTTTTAGGTCCAAAGCCTTGCTATGCTGAGTGGAAGTCTAGGCTTCCCACGTGGTGTCCACTGGCACTTGGGGGGGGTGTTGGGGTGCCTCTTACAGCTTCAGAGGAGTGAAGTCTAGGCTCCCTGCTTGGCTTTTGCTGGTGGGATGGAGATGGGAGCAAGCAGTTTATTTCATGGTGTTTAGCTGGAGCAGAGAATTTATTGTCACAAAGTTCTCAGTCTTGCTAGGCTGCTCCTTTCCTAGTCATCTGGCTGAAGAGAACAGGCTTTCTTGTATGTGCTTTTTGTCTGTGCCCATTGGCCTTTTTCCCCATGGCTGGCTTCTACCATATAGAGTCTGAACTAGATGAGGGAAAAGGAAAATCCAGAGAACTCACCATGTGTCCCTTCTCAGGTCCCAAGGTCCCCAGTAAGTCTGCCTTCTTCTCTCCACCTTTCAGTCTTTTTATGTTTATTTTATATACAATGTTTAGGCATTTGGCTATACTTAGCAGGAGGATACAGAAAAGTGTATTTGCTCCATCTTTCCAGAGGCATTAGTCTATTTATAAAAGACTTTAACCTACAGAGCTCTAAGACTAGCAGGCATATACCCAGGAGCCCACAGGATCAGCTGATTTAGTCTTGCCCTGGGGGCAAGAGGTGGGGGGTGAGGGGACTAGGTAGTGGCAGGAGCTGGCTTTCCCTGTGATACCCTCTTTGGTGAGAGAAGCAGCCTCCTCCAGACCAACTCCCACACAGACCTAGGACAGCTTCCTGCATTTATTGCCCTTCCGCCTGCTGTTTGCATCTACTCCAGCTGGCCCCCACCGGCACGCTTCAACCCTGCTCCAGTCACAGACCCCTCCTTAGGTCCTGAGGAATGAGGCAAGTCACAGCTCTAGCTGCACTCCCCGAAGTCAAAATGTCTTCCTCTCTGCTTCACCAGAACGGACTTCTCCCCTCCCCCATCCTTCATGCTCTCCTGCCACTCCCTGCTGAGATCTGGCAGAGGTCCAGGTCAGCACAACAAGCATTTTCTATTAAAAAGCCTAAGACTAAGGTAGCATGACTTTTTCTCAGTCTTTGTTCTCCTAGACCTCTCTTCTGCGTCTGACAGTGTGCTGACCAGGTTTCCTATTAATAGCATCTTCCAGATTATTAGTTATTTGCAATTTGCTTTTACCTCCCCATGTTACTTAATTTTATCTTCACCAACACCTCTGTAACATAGCCAGGACAACAGTATCATGCCCATTTTATACATGAAGAAACTGAGACATAAAGCAGATTTGCCCACATTGCCATGATATTAGGTGCCAAAATCAAGAGGAGATAAAGCTCTCAGAGGCGCCTGGGTGGCTCAGTTGGAGAAGCTTCTGACTCTGGATTTTGGCTCAGGTCATGATCTCAGGGCTCTGAGACTGAGCCAGTCAGTGATGGGCTCCCTGCTCAGCAGTGAGTCTGTCTCCCTCTCCCACTGCCCCTCCCCCTGCTCATGTGCTTTGTCTCTCTGAAATAAATAAATAAATCTTCTTTAAAAATCTGTTTTCTCAGTCAGAGCTCATTCTACACCACGCCATTTTGTCTTCCATGATACTCTAAGAGTAATTACCATTTGAGCCGCCCCCCTGCTTATGTGCACACTCTCTCTCTCAAATAAATAAAAACTTCTTTTTTTAAAAAGAGTAATTACCATTTGATTGCCAGACCCTCTGCAAGACCCAGTACCATATATCTACTATGGAATCTGAAGCTCAGGGAGGTTCAAAAACTTGCCTAATGCCACTCAGCATTACCACTAGTAAGAGGCAAGGAGCTCGTGCTCCCTTCTTGGCCCTTTTTTCATCCCATACAACATACTCTTTCAAAAATCTAATTTTACTATGACTTCTCTTATAGCTTTCTAAATCTATATCAACAATCCTGTTTTCATCTCTAAATTCCATTCCTTTATCTTCAGTGCCAAGTGGAGATTTCCACTCAAGGGGCATATCACCGTATCGAGCCCCACATCATATCAAGACTAAAAATGACTCCATGATCCTAAACGAGTTCCCCCTTCTTATCTCCCCAGAATGTCGACATTCTCCCAGCCATAGGACATGGAACTTTATAGAGTTGACTTATTCCTTTCCTCACACCCCACATCCTATCAGTCACAAGTCTTATGGAACGTTCCTGGGAAGCCACTCATCTTTCTTCCTATTACTTCCCATGGCTATTTATTCAAGGCCCTGACACTGATAGTGGGTCAGCCTTCCCCACAAAGTTCATATTCTATGCCAATGAATATCCTCCCTGACACAGCTTTATAATATTACTTCCCCCACCCATAAACCTTCAAAGGTCCCAGAATCCATATACAAGAATTCTACAGTCCCTTCTGTAGCTTTCAAGCCCCCCAGAATCTGTCTCCCCTCACCCAGATGGACAGGTTAAACCAGCCTAGTCACTGGTCATCCCCAGGTCATATCACCCATGTTTCTCCCCTCACCCAAACTGTCTTTCAGCTCACTTCTGCTTATTCCTATTCCATTATATCCTTATATCTTTATATCCTTGTCTATTCTATATGTATGTCACACTCCACCCTTTGAAAAGACCAGGTACTCTGGGACCCATGAAATCATGAACTGTGCCCAGCACTTAGAAGTTATACCATCTGTCCAACCAGCAGACTGTACTCTGACTTGTTTACCTTCATTTTGTGGGAATTAGTCTTATCTCCCATCTAGACAGTAAGCTCAGAAGAATGGGGAAAAGGGGACATAGCTCATGTTCTCTATTCCCCCACAGCTCTTAGCAAAATGCCAAGCATAAGGAGGAGACTCGATACACTGGTGCTTCTTGAAGTTTTAATATGCATCTGGCAGGCTTGTTTCCCTAGTCTGAAGTCTGTGGATTACCTCATGTGATCTTGAAGCAGACAATCTACAGACCACATTTTCGTAAGTCCTGATTTTTCAGGATCGGTTGCAAAATTCATGCCAAAGATAGACGTGACATTGGTTTTTATTCTTACGCTCATCAACTAGATCAGCAATAACTTGAACACATGCAATTTTTTGTTATCCAAGAGTTGTTCTTTGAAAACGCATGAAGATTTCCTATGCCCGAAACAAAATTCTAGGTCTGGGTATTTTGAAAGATAGGATATATTCAACAAATTCCCTACATTCAAGAAGCAAGAATTTCATCTATAACTGGTTTTCTAATAATCTCATGCAGTAGATGAATTAGAAAATCCATTTGGGGATTCGAGATGGAAGTTAAAACACAGAACTATTCCAGCTAGTAAGGTAATTCATTAGGAAACCCAGCAAACATAGTTTTACAATGAATAATCTCACAAAAATGTACAGGTAGGGAGGCGGAGGACTAAGTAGAGATTCAGATGATTCTTTTAGCACTACAGAATTATTTAATGAATTCTCCAAACATTTTAGAATATGCTGAGTATCTATGGAACTAGATATATTAACAAAAAGTGGAAAAGATAGTTCAAGAAAAAAATAAAAGAGATACTTGCAAATATCATGCTTCTCATTTAGGTTAATAACCCCAAATTGGATAATATTGTGTAGTTCTTTTTTTTTTTTTAAAGATTTTATTTATTTATTTGACAGACAGAGATCACAAGTAGGCAGAGAGGCAGACAGAGAGAGAGGTAGAAGCAGGCTCCCTGCAGAGCACAGAGTCCGACGTGGGGCTCGATCCCAGGACACTGGGACCATGACCTGAGCCGAAGGCAGAGGCTTTAACCCACTGAGCCACCCAGGTGCCCCTAATTTGTGTAGTTCTTAAGCAAGTATGTTACATTAAGGAATATTTCTCGACAATGGAGAACTACAGAATTTCAAGGAGGCCACAATTTTGTGGAGAGTGCATTTTAGATAGTCAATTTGAAGTTAACTATGGGTTTTGTGGTGGACTCCGTTTCTGGTTTCATTAGGAAGCTGTTCGCTTTTGAGAAATATGCCCATGTTAACAACCACAATGTAAGTTAGGCACATTTTAGGAAGGTATAAAGGTCTTGGTATAAATAATACCTGCCTTTCAAAGTTTCCTCCAATAAACAACCACCTCACTTTTGCTTAAATTCCATTAACTGACGGGCAACATATCTCTCTTCCAGGTAGTACTACTTAGTAGACCTTTCTCCTTCACTAAGTAGGAATCTGCATCTCTAATTTGACCACTCTCCCAACTGTGCCCTGTGAAAATGTCTGGGTCATGTCTGGGCTTCAGAAGAGTGCTTCTGGTATTTGAATTTAACATTCAAATCTCCCTTAATTCTTCCTTTCTTGTGGCAAAAAAATTATTAATTTCCTCAGCCATTTCTCAAATGGCATTTTTTCTAGAAGCCACACCAGTCTGGTCACCCTTCTCTCAGCATTCTGCAGTTCATTAATGTCTCTCACAGCATGGTACCCATCATTAAGTACAAGACTCCAAATCTGGCTAGAACAAAATCTAGAGGAATTATTACCTTATATAATGTGTACCCAAGACTGTCTATTAATACTATCTAAAATTACATAAGAGATTTTTAGTAATTTCACCATACCACTAGGTATGTATTGTAATATCTAGGTTGTAATTAACCCTCAGAGTTCCCATCCCCCACAATAAACTATTTTAAGTTGCATTTCCTACGTTCTGTACATATTAAACAGAGTCTGTGGAACCTACAGTCAGGACTTTACATTTATCACTTTACAGGCCACTGTTCTTCCCTCCCCGCTCCAGAAACCACTAGCTTTGAAGCCCAGGCCACTTTCCTAAAGATACCAGCATCAAGTTCACTGTCTCTCTCCAATCTCTGCCACAGTTCTTTGTGATTTCAGCAATCATACAGGTGATTATTTTACTCCTGCCCTTGCCATTCTTCTGGACTCTATTCCTCAAATGACCTTGGCTTCCACTCCACCTCGGTCTCCTACTCAATAACTGCACTTCCTCTTTAATCTCTGTCTCAAACACCCACTCTGAAAGCACCAACTCTTATCCTCGCAATTCCCTTATTCAGGAATCCCTGTCCCATCTGTTCTCCCACCCTACCAGCACATGCAAACCATTTATATCATCTTCTCACTGAGCATCAGCCCCCTCTTGTCCTCCTTCCCTCCTCCCCAGATTCTATAACCCATCAGTATCCTCACTGCCTTACACACTGTTCACCTCCATAGCACCTCTCTTCCTGTCCAGCTCACTGGAAAAAAATAAATAAAACCAGTTCAACCATCCACTTACTCCAAACCATACTCAGGCAGCTGAATATGGCTGAAAAAAAATAGATAACATATATGGTAAACTGGTCTCACATCAAGCTCATGACCACAAACTCCAAGTGAGCCCTATGACAGCTCAGAATTCCATTTCCGTTAATGCTTTCACTCTCCCATTCTAGCAACAATTTTATACTTCCTCCCCTCCTCTCAAACTTCCAACTCCACTCCTGCCCTCACTCTTCTCTTGATCCTGCTTCCTAGGTCATGGCAAATAGAAGCAGCTGGAAGGGATCTGTCGCTGTTCTGTGTCCCACCCCTATGCCCCGCTTGCCTGTCTTTGCTCAGTTATATCCACAAGCTGTCCTTAAGTCCATCTAACAGCAGCCCTCTGCCGTACCCTGGATCCATTCCCCTCACCTACTCAGTTACAGGAAACACACTCTCCCTCCTACACTATCCATCTTGCCATCACTTTATAAATATGCTTTAAAATCCCCCAGAGTAAAAAAATAAATAAAAGGTTCCCTTCTCTTTCAATCCCATAGAATGAAAGATACATAGATACATTTTGTTTTCCCACAGCTGTGTGCTCAGAGCAAGTTGTACTCATGTTTATTTATCCCGTGTTGACCTCCGAAAACTAACTCATGCCCTTGTGCCCATGGGGTTAGATTATTATAATGCCCTTCTAGTCACGTTTCCAGCGATGACTTGGGAATAAAGAAAATGAAAAATGACACCAAAGGAACTGTTTCATTAAACTAAATACTAATGTGAAACAGACAGATGCACTACTCCTGGCAACCATGATCTGGGTGTAGCACAGAAACTTTCAAAAAGGAGGCATCCAATGAATGTTTACTAGACTGAATTGAACTGCAATGGTTTCTCACTTTACAGGTAACAAAAACTTTCTGGAACCAATGCTATTCAGGATACAGTATAATAAGCAAGAAAAGCCACAACTTGTCTCCAAACCTGCAGGAACAGAAGTAGATGAACACTCTAGAAAAGAGACAGGAGGCAAGAAGGCCTATGGTAGATTTGAGGGGCAACAACCAGGATGGGTTTCCAGGAAGGGTGAGTTCATGAAGAGGAAATGATGTTGGAAGCCTTGATAAAATTTATTATTAATGTATTTTTAGGGCATGTGAGTGTTTCTAAATTTTAATTCACCCGGATTTGAACACCCTAAATGAAAATTTAAGGAATGAAAATTTCCCAAATGAAAGGACATATACCATACTTTTTTTTTTTTAAGATTTTATTTCTTTATTGGACAGAGGGAGAGAGATCACAAGTAGGCAGAACGGCAGGCAGAGAGAGAGAGGAGGAAACAGGCTCCCCCACTGAGCAGAGAGCCCGATGCGATGTGGGGCTCGATCCCAGGACCCTGAGATCATGACCTGAGCGGGAAGGCAGACGCTTAACCCACTGAGCCACCCAGGCGCCCCCATATACCATACTTTCTGCTGAAATTTGTTACTGATTGTAACCAGAGGCTATGTCCAGAGAAATAAATTACATTAGAAACTCTTTTATTCTTCTTAAATGTTCTGTAAAATATTGTAAAAGTTAAGTGTAGTATTCCTTCTCATTTCAACATAACTGCAGCTTTCTAAAAAGATGAAAGAAAACAGAAAATTGAAATTTACACCTTCTGAAGGGGATTACTGGGAATGACTCCAAATTAAAAAAATGTAGACACATCTATCAAACACACCCACAAGAGATTCAATCCAGCCTCCATGTGAATTTTAGAAGATGATCTCAGTGATGTATACAGTACAAATTTATTATACTAAACAATAAACACAGCGTATATAAATATTCTGAAGTTACTTAAGTTATGAAAGAGAGAGTTTTTCCAACAGAGTATCACATTCAGCCTTTGAAAAACATAAATTTATGAGCATTGTGGTCCAAATAAAGTAAAAACATCTCTCTCCAATCATCTAGAAATTTAAGTCAAATTACCTGTAAGTCAATATTACAGAAGCCAAACATATTGATTTCTCTGGACCATTCTCCATTCTGTTCCTTCTGCCTACATGCATGCAGCAAACAATGAGTTAATTTCCAAAGCAATCATGAGTTAACTTCTCACCACTGCATTTTGTTCAAGTGTTCTATTTTAAATTATTCCTTTAAACAAAGGGCCATTCTTCTATCCTTGTGTTATTGTATGCTACCTTTGAATAGTTTCCAGGAATAAAATAATCATGATTATGAGAAATCAAAACAGTTGCTCTTACCATCCTTTGTATGAAGTTATTAGATGACAGTGCTGATTCATGATTTAACAACTTTAACATGTTGTAGCCTACACATGGTGTTTTAAATGTTCCCTTGGCAACAGACATCATTTCACATGTCCATTATCAATTTTCTTTTTTTTTAATTATTTCATTTATTTATTTGACAGAGAGAGCGAGAGAGCACAAGCAAGCAGAGCAGCAGGGGGAGAGGGAGAAGCAGGCTCCCCACCAAATAGGGAGCCCGATGCTCATGCTCGATCCCAAAACCCTGGTATCATGACCCAACCCGAAGGCAGGTGTTTAACCAACTGAGCTACCCAGGTGTTCAGCCATTAACAGTTTTCAACATGAAAAATTGTAGCTTTAAAAGAAAGCATTACAAAAAAAAAAAAAAAAAAAAAAAAAAAAGCATTACTTTTGATTAAGAACATTTCCAATCCACAAAAGGGACAGGAGAAATGAAAATACCTGAAAATACAGTGGAGTTTTAACAATGTCTAAACATATATTCACTGCAGGACATTACTAAGAAATATTTTTGGAAACGTTTCTTTAGGAACTTTAATTACCATCAATGTATAAAAATAAATAACAGAATTTCTGTCCAGATGGCATGATTAGTGCTGTTTTTCAGAAAAAATAAAGCTTTTAAAATATCAATATCTATCTTACACTTCATAATCCCATCTGAAAAAGAAACAAAATCTGTTTACAGTGCATCATGCTCAAAGCCTAAGTTACTTCTTAGTTTGAGTCCCAAAGAACACCATTCTTTTTCAAAAAGTAGATCAGTGTACTTAATAGGCTCTCTCTGGACTTTGTCTCTGATAAAGTTAAATATGTAGTTACTGACTTTGCTTATAGCAATAAAATTATCATGGTAACAGACAAGGAAGCTGGCCCAGAATTTGTTTGGATTTTTCAAGACCTAGCTGTTTAGATATTATTTCCAGCAATTAGGTTTCTTACAGCAGTCTCTCCAGTATAAGAAATATGAAACATATGGATTTCAAACATTTAACAATCAACAGCTATATGAGACATTCCTTCAAGCAGCAATAATAAACTAAAAATATTCTATATAAATATGCAAAATATATGCTCCTTTCCAGTCCCTTCACCCCCCTCCTATCCAAACTCAGCATCATCATGTTCCATGTCATTCATGTATTTGTTATCTAGAACAGGAAACCCCCAATATATTCAGCAAAGTAAAATGTTTCTATAATTTTCTATAATAATAATGTTAAAATTGCAAATGGCTACATTGTGACAGGAGTTGCTCCAAACATTTTATATATAGCAACTCATTTTAGTGTATAGTGTGTTACGGAACACAGGGCACTAGCTTTCTTTCCCAGCTTCCCCTAACCTTGGTGACACTAGTGGGAGGTGAGAAATATTTATTAAAAAAAAATTTACTTTGATAATGGTGGATAAAGGTTCTAAACTATACCCTACAAAGAACAGTAATGTCAAACCAACAAAAAAGCTACCTCCCTTTGTCTTTTATCTTCTTCCATCTTCCTTTGCAATTATAAGGAGTTTTGTTTTCATTTAGATGAATAAGTTGAAAGAGAGGCTAGGCAGCCTTTCTTAGTCTCAAATCCTTCCCACCCCCGCACTCTCATAAAATAATATATGACAAATGGGGTTTTC
Source organism: Enhydra lutris kenyoni (assembly GCF_002288905.1). NCBI lineage: Eukaryota > Metazoa > Chordata > Mammalia > Carnivora > Mustelidae > Enhydra > Enhydra lutris. The sequence goes on from NW_019154088.1 coordinate 55,947,599, forward strand.
TGCCTTGGAGTTTCTTTTCTTTTCCTTTTCTTTCTTTCTTTCTTTCTTTCTTTCTTTCTTCCTTCCTTCCTTCCTTCCTTTCTTTCCTTTTTTTCCTAATCATGGTCCGAATTTTTTCTCTTCCCATCAGAATGTTATGTTTTAATGACTGCATTCCCTAAACCTCCTTTCCTCAGCACAAATCTTTTGTACTCGACCAGAGTTAAAGACTACCTAACGCACTCCACACGACCCTTAAGAGAGGCGGTGGCTTAAGAAAGGGGTTTCCCTAAGTCAGCTGCCAAGAACTCGCAAGCAGTCCCATCCCCTTTCCGTCTTCCGGATGCACCCACCACCCCAGATCCTCGAGGGCTGCTTGTCCAAATCTACACAACTCCCATGCCACTACAGCAAAGCTTTTTCAGAAAACAACACAGCATGGCTCCCTCTAACCCCGCCTTCCTGGAAACACAGGACTACCCAGGCCCGCAGCCCCTCCCCAAAGCTGGCCTCCCGAATCCTTTGGTCGGGATGTTCCAACGCCCTGGTCCCAGCTGGGTACCCGCGCGCTCCGGCTTGAAGGCTAAGGGTGACCGAACCCAAGGCAATTTCCAAATGCCCAGGCGGGTCCAGACTGCAGAGAAGCTGTGCCTCGTTCATTCACCACCACCGCTCAAGCCCTCTCACACCGCAGCCAGGCCGGCCGCTTTTATGGGTTCCAAGTTTCAATGCTCTCAGCAAGATGGGGACATCTGGGCAGTTCTGGGCGAGGACAGTCACAACTCCCAACCCTCCTGCAACGCTGCCCCTCCTGAATGAGACACGCACACCTTGGGATTTCTGTTTTCCGCGGCCGGGAGCGGGAGGTGGAGAATGGGAGGGGGAACTGGAAGGGAGTAGGGTGTGGCGAATTGTGGAGGGAAGGGGTAAGAACACTTCCAGCCACATCTCTGCCCCGGACCGAGCCGGATCTAGTGGCAGCCCGCCTGCCGGTCGCTTTGTTGTCAGCGTGCCTCGTAGCCGGCGCGCACGCCGAGCGCAAACACGCCCCAAAAAATCATCGCAACTGGCCAAGCGGGCCCTACAGCCCCCAACCCCTTGGCGGAAGGAAGAAACTTGTACGCGGGCGCGCCAGCAGCCACGATGCTGCTGTTTGCCTCCGAGGACAATTTTTAAAGCCGAGATAACAATGAAAATAAAATAAAATGAATAGATAGTATTTCGTTTTCTTCCGAGCCTTTAGGGAAAAAAAGAAAATTTCCTGTTTTTTACCAGTGCGCCAATATTTACAGTCGCCCGTGGCGAAGCGGGCTGAGGTTGGTGCTCAAGGTAGAGAGCGCCAGCGAGGTGCAGAGCCGAGATGCGGAGAAGGGGACCGGCTGGGGGACCCGGTCCCCGACGCCATTTGCGGGGCAGCGGCGCCCGACGCCCGCCTTACCTGTGGATGCAGTTTCCATAGCAACGGGCGGCGGTCGGGCGGGGCCCGAGTCCGGTTCCCGCGGCGCCACTACCCCGGCCCCGGCGCCCAACCCCCGGCCGGGCTCCCCCGCCTGCGGCGCCGGCTTGGCCCCCGTCGGCGTCACCGCTTCGTTCTCCCCCTCCCCCCGGTCCCCGAACCACTGGGACCCGGAGCCTGCCAGCGGCAGCTGCTCGTCTCGGGGATCCGGCGGCGTGGCCATGGCTGGCGGTCCCGCCCGGCTCAGCGAGGGCGGTTTGGCGGGGCCGAGGTGCGGTGCCTGTGCGACCGGGCTCTCCCTGCTGCTGTCCCCGCCTGGACTCGGCGCTCGGGGAAGCTGCGGTGTCAGCACCGCCGCCGCTGCTGCAACTCCGGCCGAGCTGCTGGCTGCCGCTCTCCCCGCTTCAGCTCCTCCTCCTCCTCCCCCTCCTCTTCCTCCCGGCCCCGCCGCGGCCCGCTGCTTGCGCTCCTCCTCCTCCTACTCCAGCCGCCGCCGCCGCTTCGCTACTCCCAAGCCTGTTATTACGCAGGTGGAAATGGCCTGCTTCGTCCTAGTCTCCCTCGGCCCACACCAGCCCCCGGCCTGCTAGTGGCAGGCCCCGATTAGGGGATGGGCCAAATCCACCTGAATCTTCCTCTCTTTTGGGGTGATAATCTAAGAAGATGAGCAGGTGGAAACAGTCCCCAGCTGAAGCGTGACGGATGAAGCAAGACGCCCTCCCAACTCCTAAAGTTGAGCCCGGACTCAGGGCAAAGGAAGGGAGCTTAGAGACCTCCAGGCCACGGTTCTGAGGATGACCAGCATCAGCTGTGGAGGGGACGTGGATTTGCGCGGGGAAGACTGAAGATGAATGTTGGCAGGAGAGGGGGAGGTGCGACCCCGAGGTTAAATCCTGAGTCCTTAAAAACTGTTGTTTCCAGAACAGGGCTGAAAACAGTGGAGTACGGGAAAGAACTACCAGGAGAGCCTCCGAAGAGAAAAGCTTACCAGACCTCATCCGTACCAGCACTGAAAGCAAGTAGGATCTCACTAGGCAGGACAAAAAGCGGCTATGCTTCCTTTCAGAAACACTGAGCCAAAAGCCATACAAATGATAAGCTGCCTGGGCAGTCTATTTTATTTGAGAATGTGGACATCTGGGGAATCTTCCTGCTGCTGCTTGCTTTTTTTTTTTTTTTTTTTTCCTTTACAGCTGTCTCTGACAAAGTGGAGGATACTTGAAAGATAAACTGAACTCAGAGAAGTTGGCTTATGATGTATTATTCCCATATATGGACCCATCTTTTCAAACAAAACTTGTGCGTTGTTTCTTCCTAAATTGTCTACAAAATGAGGTGGTTTGGGAAAAAATAAATTTCAAGCCAACACACAGGCGAGAAGAATAGGCTTATCCATTGATCTTTCTCCAGAAAGGTGGGGCATGGAATAGAAGTACTTGGGATATGGTGAGACAGCTAAGCCACCATAGGCCTATCAAGGGTTTCATACCTGTTGATTTAAAAAAAAAAAAAAAGATTTTATTTATTTTTGCAAGAGTGAGAAAGAAATATCACGGGCATGAGAGGTGAGGGAGAGACAGAGGGAGAAGCAGACTCCCTGCTGAGCATGGAGCCAGCCGCAGGACTCCATCCCAGGTCCCTGGGATCATGACCTCAGCTGAAGGCAGATGCTTAAACCCCTGAGCCACCTAGGCACCCATATCTTTTCATTTTTATATTCAAAGGCCAACTTCAGCACTGTTCGGATGCTCCTCTAAAATGCTGATACTTAAAAGCCTAATTCTGTCCAACCCTTTGTTCTTCTAGTACACTAATGTCCAAAAGATGTCCAGTGATAATAAATTAGAAAAAATGCATTCACTCAGTAGACAATAAATATGGCCTACTAGTGCCAGATATCCCTGGAGATATGATGATCACCAAAATTTTACATTACTGGTATCTTTAAAAATGATCATGGACACGCTCATTTTTTTGATAATGGTGATAGCTTCACAGGTGTATACATATGTCAGAACTAATCAAATTGTTCACTATAAATATGTGCAATTTAACATATATATATATATATATATTTATATCAGTAAAGCTATAAAAAATTACCCCCTCCAACAAAAACCACCAAAAAACTTCTTGGTTATCATGAATCATCATAGTTTTTGAAATCTTTCCATGGGAAAAAAAACTTTAAGAAATCTTTAAGATGAAAAGCTATTCTACTACCGTCTTTCCATGGAGCTTAATCCTGTTGTATAATCAGGGGGGCACTTGTGAGACTTTCTCAGATCTATTGTTTAGAATTCCTTGATGCATCAGAAATACCAGATGGGAATTTCTCAGTTTCATTATTGAGAACATGCCAAGAACACAGTAAACTCTACTGATGTAACATTAAGCAGTTTTGGATGGGTACTGGACATTTGAAAATTGTTAGGGTAAGGCAATTACATACAGAATTACACAGTGTGTTATTTTGTTTCCCTGGGAAGCACTAATGAAAGTCATCATTAAAAAACTGGAGTGTCAGGTGCCTGGATGGCACAGTTGGTTAAGTGACTGCCTTCACCTCTAGGTCATGATCCTGGAGTCCTGGGATCTAGTCCCACATCAGGCTCCCTGCTCAGCAGGGAGTCTGCTTCTCCCACTGACCTCTCTCATGTTCTCTTTCTCTCTCACACACACACACTCAAATAAATAAAAAATTTTTTAAAAACTGGAGTATTTATGCAAGCCTCTTAACTTCCTTATGCCTAAATAGATAAGAAATTTGGGAATAGGATTCTAATTATCTTCCATATTTCATCAGATGCTGATCAATACTCTAATTGAGAATGTGAGGAGGAAATAGCCAGTGCATTTGAATTTTACTTGTTAGAGGAAATTGAAATTGTCCATTCTCATTTCCAATTTAATTGAAATTCCATTTTGATAAATGATTCTGTTTTGCTCTGCTGAAAAGAAATGTGTTCACTTTTCAGTCTTAGCAACCATCTTTACTTTTTTAGATTCCACCTCTGGATAGATATAAATTATTGCCTATTTGGTTGAAGAAATTTTCAGGTTTGTGCTTTGGTTTGAAATTACCAATGTTTATCCATGTTATTTTATATTTGAGCACCTGTGTACTGACAAAGCTTAACTATTTTGGAGATTTATGGGCATAACACACAGTCAGATGTGGAATTCCAGGGCTTGCATAGTTGCTCTAAGTTATGAATTGCTTTAACATGCTTTGGAGATTAAAAAAGAAAAATAAGGTTCTCACTTACAAAGAATTCTTAGCAAGAAGAGTTGAGACAAAAGAACTGTCAGGTTTTGTCTTCAAAGACAAAGCTATTGTTCTTTAGAAAAGTTTTGTTCATTATTTCAAAAGAAGGAATGTGGTGAGGAGCATTTATTTATCCCTAGTTTCTTAACTTAGACCAAACCTTATGGGGAAAGGAGTATAGGGACAGGCAAAAAGAGCACCACAAGTAACAAATTTTAACCAAGATGAAATCCTTTCCAGCTTCAACATTAAAGTTACATAAGAGCTCTGTGCCTCAGTTTCCTCAACCGTAACCTGGAGATTTTAATAGTATCATCTGTACAGGGTTTGAGGGAGCACCAAACCGGCTGACATAAGTAGGTATGTTATTAACGTAGAAGAGCACACGCCAGATTATTTCCAGAAAATGGCTTATATTGGTAAAAGCTCTGCCTTCAGATTTTATGTTTGCAAAGATCAAAGAGTCAATGCCAAAGAATCAAAGAATTCATTTAAAACAATTTGAAGGCATTTAAAACAAATTAGATGAGAAATGTTCCCCTATATTGAGTGACTATTGGTCTGTTTCCACTTGAAAAATCTATAATTCTGAAAGGCAAAACTTACATAAAAATAAATATACTTCAAATGTTCTCTGAAGTAGCTGTCAAACACACACATACACACTCAACTTGGAATAGCTTGTATGGGAATGGCAAATAGAAATCATTGAATAGTACTGAATACCTGGGGCACTGTACTGAGAGTCTTGGGCTATGTTCAGATTCAGTAGGAAACAGTGCCTAGAAGGATAAGCAATAGCTACATGCAGACAAGTGAAGGAGAGGTGACCACATATGCCAACACATTTGCCTTCTCTGGGTTATATGTTTATCAACACCCAAACCTAGTTTCTACCTTTTAAAACTTTTGGGGAAAGAATGCAACTGTGAAATCACTCCCAGTGACTTAGTAAGATAAAGTGTTTGACTCACGATGAGACTCATTCTGCAGCCTCAAATTTTATGAAATCGTTTGTGTGGGGGGTTGGTTCAAGCTTATCGTGTCTGTAGCACCAAGCTCATTTTGCAACATGGTTTTTACTCTACTACAAGGATGGAAGCTCCTGAATTTTATATGGAAAAGAGTCCTCCATGTCCTATGGCAGTGAAAGAATATTTAGATTGAAACTAATTTATAGAGACCACAGGCTTGTGCACAAGACAGCTGTGTTTTCTCCAGGAGACCACTACAACACTCACAAATGTCTGACAACACATTTGGAACACACCAGGTTCCTGTCTTCCATAGGGAATGGCTGCTGTTTCTGACTCTGCCATCCAAGGGAATAAAACATAGATGCTTCTAATGTCCTCCAGTAGGGAAGGAAAGAAGAGAATGGATTGCTTTTCAGAAATCCAGTTTTCGTTTTCTTAAAGAATTTGTGAATTTGAGCAAAACTGCAAAGATGTGCTATTTCTTTGAGCAAAAACATGAATTAGGAGATCTGTAACATGAATTCTCCATGCTTTGGAATCACAAAACACCTTTTAAGATACTCTGAGATTGAGAAGCAAACCAAAATCTGCACGATGGAGGTAAATTGCCTTTGAACAGTTCTTTGCATTTTGCAAACAGATCTCATTGACTACACACACATGCCAACTTTCAATTTCCAAAATATGATGAGAGATATGGTATCCTCCCAGTAAGTTTTTTTATTTATTTGATGACCAATGAATTAGAAGATCTCAAATGTGGTTCTTGGTAATTTGTATTTATTTGTTTAAATAACAGCTTTATGGAGATTTAATTTGCATATAATATAATTTAAAGTGTCTTATGCAATGGTTTTAAGTATAGTCACATAGTTGTGTAACCATCACCACAATCAACTGTACAACATTTTTAATTCTCCAAAAAGAAACTTCATGCCCCTTCGTAGTCACTCTCCACCCCCACAACCCAAATGCAGTCCTAGGCAATCACTGATTTACTTTCTGACTCCATAATTTTACCTATATGGATCCATATGGATGGAATTATACATTATGACCCCTTTTGTGACTGGCTTCTTTTCTTAGCATGATGTTTTCAAAGTCTACCTATGTTATAACATGTATCAGTACTTCACTCCTTTTTCTTGCATGGATTCTTCATTGTATGAATATGCTATAACTTGTTCAACCATTCATCAGTTGATAGACATTTAGGTTGTTTCTCCTTTTGGGCTGTTATAAAAAAAGATGTTATAATTGTTTGCATACAAGATTTTTGGGAGCATGTTTCTTTTATCTTGCATTTATACCTAGGATTAGAATTGCTGGGTCATATAGGGTCTGTATTTCATTGTCTGAGAAACTGTCAAGTTTTTAGAGAATTTGTTTTCCACATTAAAATTCTGTTGGCAGTGTCTGAGGGTTTCAATTTGTCCACATTCTTGTCAGCACTTGTCATTATCTGCCTTTTTCTATTACAGCCATCCTAGTGGGTGTGAAGTAATATCACATTTTAGTTTTGATTTGCATTTCCCTGATACTTAATGATGTTCAGCATCCTTTCATGTGCTTATTGGCCATTTGGATACCTCCTGTGGAGAAATATCTATTCAATCCCATGTTTACTTTTATTTATTTTTTAAAAAGATTTTATTTATTTATTTATTTGACAGACAGAGATCACAAGTAGGCAGAGAGGCAGGTAGAGAAAGAGGAGGAAGCAGGCTCCCTGCTGAGCAGAGAGCCCGATGTGGGGCTGGATCCCAGGACCCTGAGATCATGACCTGAGCCAAAGGCAAAGGCTTTAACCCACTGAGCCACCCAGGCGCCCCCATGCTTACTTTTAAATTGGGTTGTTTGTCTCTTATTATTTAGTTGTAGAAGTTCTCTATAATTCTGGATAGAAGTCTTTATCAGATATGTGACTTGCGAATTTTTTCTCCCATTCTGTGGATTGTCTTTTTACTTTCTTGGGAGTGTCCTTTGCAGCACAAATGTGTTTGATTTTCATGAAGTCCAATTCATCTACTTTACCTTTCACTGCTTATGGTTTTGGTGTCATATCTAAGAAACCATTGCCTAATTCCAGGTCCAAAGACATAAAGCTAAATTTTCTTCTAAGAGTTTCATAGTTTTACCACTAATGTTTAGGTCTTTGGCCCATTTTGAGTTAATTTTTATATATCATGTGGATAATTTATCTTTCTTATTTTGTGAATTGCCTTTTGTGTCCAGTCCAATTGCCTTTTCTAATCAGGTATTTTTTCCTTAAATATTTTAAAATGCTCTTTGTATTTATTTTTGTCATTTATGTTGCAGATATTTGTCACCTTTTATTGTTCAGGCACGATGAGAAAACCCAAGGTTCTGAAAAAACCTTCAGAGATTTCTTAAAAGTCACATGGCTATATCAGCTGTCACTAAACTCTGAGCCTTCTGACTCTAGGACTTAAGCTCTCCAAATTAAAATCCTGACATAGCATAATCAATTTCTCAGTTTGCATATACTATGCCATTGACAAGAGCCTGGTCCAGCAGAGCTCATTGAGACCACAAAGGTATTCAAGATTAGGAATCACAAAGTAGATCCAAAGTATTCCAAGTTTAAAGCAAAATTATCAGCATCAAGACCAAGGATAAAGAAGGTACTGATGGCCTGTGCGGAAGTCAGAACCCTGGACAGCTCAGTAGGCGCCTTAACCAAACGCTAGACTTTTCTTCTAACTTCAGACTATAATTAGTAAAACTCCAGAGTTGTGGTTGGTCCAAAATTATGCAGTAAGTCCCAACTTAAAGGGCACCGGCCTTATTCATATGGCCTCAGTCTTTCCTGAGGAAAATGTCATACCATCTTCCAAGAGTCTGTTGTTTTTGTGAGGTGACATGGCCTCATCTTTGGGCCTGACCAATATGTTAAGAAATTCAAGTTACCTGGGGCTCCTTAGGGGTTAGTCCAGTTTGAGGAGAAATTGTTTTCTTTCTATCCTTGTTTAGAGATTTATTTAGAAAGCTGATTTTCCATCAAATTTAGGGACTGGCAGGAACTCTACTGTAAGTGGTGTCCTCAGACATTACTTGGCAAAAGCTGAAGTTCACATGAGAGTTCCAGGAAGAGTTGAGGGGAATACTGATGTAAAAGTGCTCAGAGCCAGGATATCTTTATGATTCCATATATACCATTAACAAAGGTTTGACCACTGGTGTCATAGAGCAGATGGGACCACACAAAACTCTATGGCTTAATCGAGTCCCGCATCGGGCTCTCTGCTTGGCAGGGAGCCTGCTTCCCTCCCTCTCTCTGCCTGCCTCTCTGTCTACTTGTGATCTCTCTCTGTCAAATAAATAAATAAAATCTTTAGAAAAAAAAAAAAAAAAAAAAAAAAAAAAAAACTCTATGGCTTAGAATCACTAAATTCTATACCTGAAATTAATATTATACTGTATGTTAACTAACTGGAATTTAAATAGAACTTGAAAAAGAAAAAAATTTAAAAAAACCTCTGTGGCTTGTATGCACTTATGAGCTGTCCTGAGACTCAGTCATCTATCTCACTGCAACCCTATTGGGGTAAGGTGTAAAATAGTAATAAATCAGGATAAACCTATAATGACTGGCAAATCAACCTAAGTGAAAATCCTGATGATGGTAGAAGCTTCCAAATAAAACTCCTGAGCATGAAGATAGTCCAGGATATCTATCACATAACCAAGAGACAGAAACACTTTGGATCTGTTTCATTTCACTTGAAGAAATAAGAGAAAAAGAGAATCTTGAACTATGTCTCTTGGAAATGGGTATAGCATATTACAGCATCAGTCATGGGGTTAGCTTCCTGTTTTATAAGCAATAGGTCAGCTATCTTAGACAACTGCTCTGCAGAAGCATCAAGTTGTTACTCTGAAATAATGTCATTCTTCAACAGAATTATGCCAAACGTTGCTCCTACTCTGGCCTGTAATTGGTATTGGAAATACAACAATTTGACTTTATAAATGTGTCAGGTCAGTACTGTTATAAATGGTAGCATCCCCAGAAATGGTAACTTGGCATTCATAGTATTGATATCTCATAGATAATTACCAGATAACTTTACTAAGCTGAGCTTAGATTTTGATAAGGAGAGAAGGCTAGAGTCAAAGTGTTCCACATCACCCAGGGAAGACAGTCCACAGTGTTACAACTGCAGCCCCTTGAGGATCAGAGGAAGATGCTTAACTTCCCCAGGACTGAATTCATTTCTACAAACTATAAACCTATTTACCAATCCTTGCAGGTTGTAATATTGTAACAGAAATTATCTCTAGGATTGTGAAAACATTTATTTTCTTCTTTAAATGTTTTTTATCTTTTCTGAACTCCCTAAGAAGAAAAAGCAGTTATATTAAAAGTCCCAAAGGTAAACGGCCAGCATTTTTTGGATACTAGGAAGTTTTGCTTATAAATTTTTCAGATAAAGTCATTTTAAGCATCAAGAATCGACTCATGGGGCGCCTGGGTGGCTCAGTGGATTAAAGCCTCTGCCTTTGGCTTGGGTCATGATCCCAGGGTCCTGGGATTGAGCCCCGAATCGGGATCTCCGCTCAGCAGAGACCCTGATCCCTTTCCCTCTCTCTGCCTGCCTCTCTGCCTGCTTGTGATCTCTGTCTGTCAAATAAATAAATAAAATCTTTTAAAAAAGAAAAAAGAATCGATTCATGAAAAGATCACTACAAGCCATCAGTAAGCCAGAGGAAGATAAGGATTATGCATTCAACTGCATCAAGAAAACCTCACATATACCATTCAATGAGCAATGTATCTCTAATACCTAACTTCAAATTTTGCTACCCCCTCCAAAAACCCATGAAACTACATACACAGTAAACTACCAAATGAATTTTTTAAAGCAAAAGGTTTATAAGATATTCATAAGGAGAATGATATCAAATGGTAGAGCACTTACAATGTTATATTGTCCTTTGGTGCAGACACCTATGAAACTGGAATCGCCTACAAACTGAACTGTGGATCAAGCTTCTTGAATGATTGAATAATAATAATAATTCTTGAATAATAACACAATTTATCTGATAGACACCCTCTTTATGTGCTCATTCGTAAATGTATTGAATACTTCCTCTATTTGTCAGGTTAGGGTGGACTATGCTTCAGTAAAATATTAATTCTGAAATTTCAGTGGCTTAGCACTACAGAATTCCTAGACTCACATCTAGTACAGTTCATGGGGGACCCTGATCCACATGATCAACCAGGACTCAGACATAGAAACTCTACCAAGTTGCAGCTGGAACACATGGCCTTGTGGACTGCCACGGAAGGAGAAGAAGGACAACGAGTGGAGAATTCTCATCTGTTCCAAAATACTTCAAACTGAAAGTGTTGCATGTAACTGCTTACAGAGATCTGCCAGAACTAGTCATATGCCCCAAGTCTAATGGCAAAGGATACTGGAAAATATTAAAAAGTACATGGAATATTTGGCGAGTCCAATCAAATTTGTTCAAATATTTATACCAGGCACTTTGGGACTACAAAGATGAATCTGTTTTTCAATATTTATTTAATCAAATCACAGAGATAATAAAATGTGCATGTGAATAATAAGAAGAAGAAGATAGAGGGTGATAAGAACTAGGAAAAAGGTACAGATAAAGTGCTATGGTGAATCAGAAGATATAAAGATTCCTGCTATCTGAAAAGATCAAGAAAAGCTTCATGGGATGAGAAGTATTTGAGCTAGGCTTTGAAAGTTGTAGGATTTCTACATGAAGAGCTGATGAATAGAGACCATTCTGGTCTCAGAAACAGTAAGAACGTGGGAGAGAGAAATTACAGGGCACTTACAGAGAAGAATAAGCCTGTTTTTTTCTAGAGCAAAGGTCCAGCAAAGTCAGAAATAAAAACAGAAAAATTGGCTGCATTCAGCTTGTGAAGGAACTAGAATGCTAGGTTAAGATGTTGGGATTTTTTTTTTTAAATATAGATAAGAGTCTCAATGAGAGGTATGACAGATGCTATTCAGGAAAAGGTAGTAGCAATTAAAATGGTTTGGAGTGGAAAAAAATTAATGGGAGGGAGGCCAGCTATCAGGCTATTAAAGTCGTTTTGATGAAGGGCAACTGGGAAAAAGGAAATAATAATAGAAATGGGGTGACATATATTAAAAATATTTCAGCCAACAGAATTTGATACCTGATTAAATGTGGTAAGAGTAAAGTTTGACCCAAAGGTCCTGAATTTGAGGGATGGAGAGTTCATAAATGTCATTAACAGGAAATTTAAAAAAACATGGGAAGAGAAGCTGGTTGTGGAAGAATAAATAGTTAATGTTTGGCCATGCAGAATTTAATGTGCAGATGAGACACAGATGAAGGTACCTAGCAGGATACTAGAAATGTGAAAAGGAGGCCAAAGTCAAAGATGGTGATTCAGATAGAGGCATCACCTGGGTAGAGAGGGTAATCCAAGTCATAAGGTTTGATAGGTATACTGTGGGAGACAGTAAAGGGCTAAGAAGCAGGCCAAGAACATATTCTTAAGAAATACATATTTCAGAGTCCAAAGGAGAAGAAAATCCAGGGAGGTAGGGGGAAAGAACAGCCAAGGGAGGAGATTCAAGTGCGGGCACTTTCAACAATATTTAATGCTACAGAGAGCCTGTTGGTGATAATAACTCAATTGGCCACTGAATTTGGCCACTGGAAGGGAAGAGGGGAAAAGGTGACACTTGCTTAAAGAAATAAAAAGATTAAGGGACAGTGTGGCCTTTTGGAAAGGGAGAGAAAAAGTGTATAGGCTAAGGGAAAATATAAAATGGGGAGGAAAAACAGTAGATTCAAGAAAAAGAAGAGATATTGATGAAGCCAGTGGATGAGGATGGAATCAGCACCTGGTTCTCCTCACTTGCTATACTCATCACCCAAAAGAAGCAACTTATCATTCGTTCTCTTTGTTTTTGCCTATGTCCTAAACTATTTCATCTGGACCCTCCAGAACTCCACTTCCTGGTCAGTTCCCGCCTCTCTTTGATCCTGCCTGCTTTGCTATAGCCTTGAAGGCTCTCCTTGAAGTGGGGGCTTGATATTTACCTCTAATACTAATGTTCGCCTTTTTGGTCCACAGCTCACACTCACCCCCTAGAATTTAGCCAGCTAAAACATCCTACTTAATCTAGTCTCCATAGGACCCACAACCTGGTGCAGGCCCTTAAGGGCAAGGATTAAATTTAGAGTGTAGGAAATTTACGGGCACCTGGGTGGCTCAGTGGGCTAAAGCCTCTGCCTTCGGCTCAGGTCATGATCCCAGAGTCCTGGGATCGAGCCCCGAATCGAGCTCTCTGCTCAGTGGAAAGCCTGCTTCCTCCTCTCTCTCTGCCTGCCTCTCTGTCTACTTGTGATCTCTGTCTGTCAAATAAATAAATAAATGAAATCTTAAAAAAAAAAAAAAGAAAAGAATGTAGGAAATTTACCTCTTTCTCAGAGATAGAAAAGAGAACACAAAGGAGATGAATACTGAAAAAAAGTCTGAGCTGCAGATGAGGGATGTTCATGTCAAATGGCCTATAACTTTTCAGTGAAGTATAAGGCTGAGTCATGGTCAATGCATGAAGGCAGGAATCAAAGGGTTTCAGAATAGGAAAGGTTGTGTGTAAGCCCAATATTTGTAATTTGTATTGCTTTTTCCAATTGATGACTATATACATTTGTCCTCCGATCTGCTAGACTGTAATTCTTCAAATGGAGAATTGTAACATTATCAAAGAGCTTTCTGTTTTGTTTTGTTTTTAAGATTTTATTTATTTATTTGACAGAGATCATGAGTAGACAAAGAGGCAGGCGGGAGGGTGGGGTGGGGAAGCAGGCTCCCTGCTGAGTAGAGGGCCCAATGCGGGACTAGATCCCAGGACCCTGGAATCGTGACCTGAGTGGAAGGCAGAGGCTTTAACCCACTGAGCCACCCAGGTGCCCCTATCAAAGAGCTTTCTGACTGGGTTTTTTTTGTTTGTTTTTTTGTTTTTTTGTTTTAAATCAAAGGCATTCTAATATGCTCTCCCTGGAAGGCAATATAGTTGAATGAATAATCAACTTGAACTTTCATACATAAAGCATTTTAAGATATTCTATTTCTAAAAGTTCTTCAATAATTCCAGTGGAGTAAAATAGCTGCAGTAGTTAGCCCACTGCTTCTAAGACTTAGTACAAATCATTAACCAAAACAAACAAACAAACAAACAAACACAAAGAGAACTGTGTGCAACAGACTGATATTGAAATGGTTAGGAACTCTGAAGTCAGGCAGGATTTGATTTCCAATTGTGCCACGTCCTGATAGTATAGTAAAGCAAAAAAGGGCAGAAGGACGTTGTGGCATCAGACTTCCTGGGTCCAAATTGTGAATTAATGAGCTCAAATGAGTCCCCGAAAACCTGTTTCTAACATCCTTAATAATGGTATTATAACCTATAAAGCAGCTGTCCTAATGTAGACCTCATAGGATTATTGTGAACATTCCATGAGGTGGATCATAAATTTAGGGTTAAGAGCACAAGCTCTGCAATCAGGCTGCTTGAGTTAGAATACCAGCTCTGCCACAGTCTAGCTGTGAGATGTTTAGGTGAGCTAGCCTCTATGCCTCAGTTTTCTCAACTCAGAATTGTTTTAAGGGTACCATCTTCAGAGAACTGTTGTGAAGATTGAGTGATAATATAAAGCCCTTAATGTTTAAGATTTTATTTATTTATTTGACAGAGAGAGACACAGCAAGAGAGGGAACATAAGCTGGAGGAGTAGGAGAGGAAGAAGCAGGTTCCCCACTGAGCAGGGAGCCCAATGCAGTTCTCAATCCCAGGACCCTGGGATCATGACCTGAGCTGAAGGCAGACGCTTAATGACTGAGCCACCCAGGTGCCCCTATAGTGAGTTCTAAATAAACACTACTATTATGATATGTTCAGCACAATGCCTGACGTATAGTCAAGACTCAATAAATGGTATCAAATTATTCTAAAGGGAATGTTCTAAATGTCTCTTCGAGATGATTCTGATCCAGTAATAAACATTGGTTTACCTAAAGCCTAATTGGCAATGCCAGCATTCCAACTATGGTTCATGGAATATGTTTTTACACAGTTGTAGAAAGTTGGAACACTAAAATATGCTAGAGATAAGGGGGCATTTAACACTGCATCTGAGCAGATACATATAAAGCATGAATGCTCTCAAGATTTTAAGTAGCTGCTCTGACATGAACCAAAAAGTGATATAACTTCAAGCTGAAGAAACACCATAAAAATCAATGAACACAGAGCTACAGGCAATGATGGTCCTTCTTGGTTAAGAAATGCTAGGAAACAGCAGTGTTGGGCCGACCAGCTGGGCCAGCTGCCAGGAGAGGGATTGTGAAAGAGCATTGTGAAGATGGATTCATGTTGACTAAGAGTTATTTTGGTCCTGTAAAAATGAACTGTTTCCTATATATTGTGTTGAACAGAGTAGCACTGAGTTCTTGGATATCTTTTTTCTCACTGATTTATAGATTAGCATATAGTAGATACTTAATAAATGATAGCTGAATAAATGAGTGAAGCGTGGTGTCCTGATTGGAAGACACATTGGGGATCTTTTAGTTTAAGCAGGATCACCTCCTTAAGAGGTGCTGCTCCTCCATTCCAACCCTGAGACATCTCTACTGGCACCTCCAGATACTGTGATATTCTGGGTCCTGACTTTGACTATTCTTTTCCTCCTGGAGACGAACTGACTTAGATTTCAGGTTTTAATCCCTGCTTGTCCTGGTTTATCCCCAGATATGGCTTCACTTCTGGTGATCTGCCCTCCCCTAGTTTCATTTCAGCCTCCTTTTACCTTGCAAGTCTCCACCCATTTCCCAGTGAAACCCAAGTCATTGGCTCTCTACTCCTTGGCTTTCTGCTCTCTACATCTGATACTTATGAGATAGAGGTTTCTGTGCAGCTCTGGTACCTGCAGTCTCTGAAGTTAACCTCTTGGGTTCTGTCAGTTGTGCCTATGCTACCCATTGACCTCAAATATGCATAGAGAAATACTACCTTTAGCTCAAGGTCATGTAGAAGTTCATACCATTCCTAAATATTTTTAAAACTGAAGTCCCTCACTTAATTCTCTGGTTTCTCCTGTAATCTTTCTCCTTAGCCTCCCAAATACACTTGAAAGAAACATTAAGACCCTGTCCAGCCTCTTGGCATGGCTTTAGTTCTAGCTATAGAACTATAGACCAGCACAGGTGCCTTAAAGTTTGGACTTCCTTGGGGTGCCTGGGTGGCTCAGTGGGTTAAGCCTCTGCCTTTGGCTCAGGTCATGATCTCAGGGTCCTGGGATCGAGCCCCGCATCAGGCTCTCTGCACAGCAGGGAACCTGCTTCCTCCTCTCTCTCTGCCTGCCTCTCTGCCTACTTGTGATCTCTCTATGTCGAATGAATAAATAAAAGCTTTAAAAAAAAAAAAGTTTGGACTTCCTCATACACTACCACTCCAGGAGGATGAGAGATAAAAAACAAAACAACAACAACAACAACAAAACCCAAAAACCCAAAACCTCTGACAATAATAAATACAGTTCTTCACTTTGCTGTTTTGGGTAATCCAGAGCTTAATTGTGGTGGATTTTGAAGGATGTTCAAAAGGTGATGAATGGGTCTGGAAGTGTCAGTGCTAATAATAGCAGAGGTATAGCTTAGTCTTGGTCTATACTGCTAATTTCATTTAGCTTATTCAGTTTGGACTGGAATAAAGCCACTTTATGAGTTTTGGGAAGTTCTCAATAATCCATGTGGGCCACCCAAGTGGAAATTGTAGTGATTCCGTCCACATTACTGTGCCTACTGACTGAAGCTGATTCAAGGCCCCTTAAATACCAGCTCAGGTGTCTTCATTATGCTCCAATTTGGTGGCCTCCATTGGGGTCATCTTAAACTGATGCACTTAAGTTAACTTGGCTCCAACCTTTCTCTTCTTTGAGCTTGGGCAGGTGAGGCACTATGCCATTTACAAGCCCCAGTGGAGAAAGAGTAGAAGAAAAAAAAATCAGCTCTGGTGTAAATGAGGCCCCTATCAAAGGATGAATCTCATCATAGAACAACCCCAGGACCTCCATCTATCAAGTTACATCCTCCAAAAGTTCTACCAACCTAAATAGTTTCAGGAACTATACACTTTGCCCAATAACTAGAGACCACATTTCTTTTTATACAACCTTGTCCCCAATGTTATTATTTTACAAATACAAATATTACATGGAGCTCCATGGCCATTGCATTCTATGTGGATGAGGTTCCAAAAGCCAAATGCTGCAGCCATTTTGTTGCCTCACTGAAACTGAGACCATTGGTGGCCAAACTTGACAAGCCAGCTACTCCTGATAATTATTCAGTTTTATAGAAGACTCTAACCCTTAGTGTAATATGTATCTCACTTTTCCATATAGGTGCCGAAATTTGTGGTCTAGGGTAGACCTGGCACTTTGCTCCCCTAGAGAGGTCTGTGGTTTTCCTGGATTCTGTCCAGAAACCATCAGCCAAACAAAGCCTTCCTGAGATATGCTGGAAGTGTCAAGAATTCCAGAACACTTGTAGTATCGTGGAAGCTACCTTCTTGGTGCTAGCAGCCCCAGTTCTAATGAGCCATGTTCATTGTTCCCAGAATACAGATGCAGTTACTCCAAAACTTCCTTCCAACCAGTCTGTGAAGGTGCCACAAACAGGGAATATCCTCTTTCAGTACATGTTGGATTGAGGTACAATTGTATTCTGGATGATTGTCTCACAACTCCAGGGACCTGGCCCACTCTCTCTTATAACCTTGAATTGCTGCTAGTAATTTTGGTTCTTTGCTGAGCTGAATCAATCAAAATATAATACTGTGAAGTCCAGTTCTCTAGAATCATCTCCCCCCAAGACATTCAATGATATACATGGATTAGGCAGGCCATCGAGTTCCAAGTCTCTGGTAAATTTGGGTTTTGTGGAATATTATGGCATAGTTGTGGGAGATATATATATATATATATATATATATATATATATATATATATATATCTCCATATTTCTCCATCCTGACTTCCAAGCTTACCAAACTGCTTATGGAAAACAAGCCAAGCATCATAAAAGATCCAAAAGGATTTGAAAATCACAAAGATTATCCACCCCTGTAGCTATTCTAGCACACCCAAACTATCGGGGTCTTTCCTCCCCCAAGCACATGTTCTGAACACAACATGGAGGAATATTTCTCAAAGTATGCTCTAGAGACTAACTACATCAGAATCACTTGGTATTCTTGCTTAACATGCTTAATCCTAGGCCCTATCCCAGACATACTGAGTCAGATTCACTGGAAACACGCTCAGAAATATGCAATTTAAATAAGCCCCTCAAGTTATTCTTATAGTCACTAAAATCTGAAAACTATAGCTGTAGCAGCATCCTTCTTTACTCAGCCCTGACTCATCATTTTCACAAATCTATTCTGCAAATTTACCATTCCCCATCCCCTGCCCTACACAACCACCTAGTCGAGAACACTTCGAGTTCTGGTCAAGAACTAGAGGAAGTTCTTGACCACTAAAGGAGCATAAAGCCTGAAAGAATTATTTGGAAAAGGACCGTGTTTCCAATAATGACAAAAACAGGCTGTTGCAACCAAGAACAGCAGTCAAGTGTCTAAAGATTAAGCCAAAGTTCTATTTACTGGTTGTCAGTCCCTACTGGCCTGCCAAGGTCAGGGCAGACCAAGTTAAGCAGAGACTAGAGCAGGTAACCATGGCCAAGTTGTAGTCAAGTAGGTCAAGAAGTGTTTATAGCTAGGAACCCAGAAAGACTGGTGGAGCTGGGAGCATTAAATACTAGCAAGTAGCTGAGAGAAATGGGGTTTAAACCGAGGTATAGTGCTAGAAGAGTTAAGACAGAGGGGTGAGGAGATAGTGAGGACAGTTACAGCAGGAAGACATCACTGACAATACTCAGCAGAATTTGAGAAACACGCTAAGCTAGTAAAGGCTATATTACCAGACACATCAAGTCAATATAAGACAGTCAGTCATAGGACATTGGTAAAGTCAGAGCTATTTATAGTCTAGGAGTCCCTTATTATAGCTTTTAACCCAGTCAGCTCTAATTTCTCACAAAGTGAGAAAGGGTCCTAGTAGCTAAGTGTATGCCATGATTTATAAGCTGCCTTCTGTTCAAGGTACCCACTATATTAAGCCGGGCTAGAAACCAAATCCAAAATTATGCAGAAGAAAGAATTTGTAAATTTATGTCACTGAAAGTTCCCTGGGTAGTGTTGCTTCAGGCTCAGCTGGATCAAGATGATCATCAGAGATCAGGATTTATCTTTATCTCTCAGACAGAAATTCTTGCTATAGTGGTGGAAATTACCTTTGGCAGATCCTGACATCCATCCCACTAACTCAGTTCAGCCAGGAGCCATAGAAATGTCTTTACTGAAAGCTCTGAAAAGAACACTCTCGGGGGTTGACTTCCACCGGCCTCACTTGTGATATGTGCATTGCTTTAGAGTGGGGGTTGGTTGTCCTATGGGCCAAGGTGACCAACATGTCCCGGTCTGCTTAGAATTCTCCCAGATTGTTTGTTTTTTAGAGAGGGAGAGAGAGGGGCAGAGGAAGAGAGAGAATCTTAAGCAGGCTCCACACCCAGGCCAGAGCCACCAGAGCCACGTAGGGCTTGATCTCACAACCCTGAGATCAAGACTTGAGCCCAGACCAAGAGTGGGTCGCTTCACCCACTGAGCCACCCAGGCACCCCAGGAATTTTCCCAGTTTTAAAGCTGAAAGTCTATGTCCTGGGAAATCCCCTCAGTTCCAGTCAAACTGGGAAAACTGGCCACCTTACTTTTTCTATGTGGCACGAGTTCCCCACAGGAATAAACACTTCCGTTACAAGATGAAGAAGGAGAGAGGCTGGAGTATGGGGAGTATTTACTTCACCCAGGCCGGATTCATCCGGCGCCTGAGCAGAGCATGGTCAAAGCTTCTTCCCCTTCTCTATGGCCACACTGGGAAGAGCTGTCTTTTTGATCAGGCGGGGCCTGTATGACTGCCCACGCCTCCACCTCAAAAGAGATCCTGAAATGTCTCTCCTGAGATTCTTTGCATCCTCTCCCGGTCCTTAACTGTTCCTAATTCCTGGCCTTGATCCGACTCTCCGCTCTGATGATGTGGCGGCCTGCTCTTTGGCTTTCATTCTTCCTTTTTTTAAAAAAAGATTTTATTTATGTATTTGATAGAGATCACAAGTAGGCAGAGAGGGGGAAGCAGACTCCCCGCCGAGCTTAGAGCCAGAGGCAGAGGGGGCTCCATCCCAGGACCCTGAGATATGACCTGAGCCGAAAGCAGAGGCTTAACCCACAGAGCCACCCAGGCGTCCAGGCGCCCCTTTGGCTTTCATTCTTGGTTCACACTGGGTTCTGTGTCTCTGTACCTCAGGGTAACTGATACGCGTACTCCTCTGATGCCACCGCCACTTCTTGCTTGGATCAGTAGGGTCTCTGCAGCCGATCTGCCGCTGTTTGCCAAAGCCTTCCTACTCGTGCAGTTCACCACTGCCCCCACCTGTTTCCAGGTGGAATTCTGCATGGCTGTCGGTCAAAATCCATGCTCAGCTGTGAGGCGGAAGCTTCATCCCCCTAGTCCCAGCGGTTAGCTCGCTAACTCTCCCCTGCGCACGCGCATCCGCACACACACCCTCCAGTCCTGACAGTTTTGCAACACAGGCGCGTTTATTCCCATTTTACAAAGGGGGACACTGAGTCTTAGAGGAGTGAAGTAACTTGCCCATTCACAAAGCCAGTCAGTGTTGAAGTTACAACTCAAAACCTTGAGCTGTTTATCCAGCACCATGCTGACACTATTGGGCAATATGTTGGTGGTAACTACTTAAAATAGTACGATCACAACAATGACAACTTCTGATGACATTTTTTTATAAAGTTCTGTTCAATGTGGGACGCTTGGGCGTCTGCCTTTGGCTCGGGTGTGATCCCAGGGTCCTAGGATCGAGTCCCCAGTTGGGCTCCCTGTTTGGTGGGGAGCCTGCTTCTCCCTCTGCCTGCCGCCCCCCCCCCCCCAGCTTGTGCTCTCTCTCCCTCTCTCTGGCAAATAAATTTTTAAAAAATCTTAAAAAAAAAAATAAAGTTCTGCTCAATGTGTGTATATATCCTTATATTATGTCAATAATGTCAATATACTCAATAATGCCAAGCACATATGTAGAATTTTTTAGAATTTTGAAACTGATCTTGACCTCCACAAGCAAAATAGTGAGGACATTATTTGAAATGGATTTAAAACAATTGTTCCAATAACAATTCCAATAACAATGGAGTAGCTTCTAGGCCTAGAATTCTAAACTCCTTTACTCTCAGTTATGAATATTAAAATTTTTTTCTTCGTGGACCAAATGTTGTTCAAGACCAGTAGTTCTCAACGTGTGGTGGATGACCTTCATGGTCTATGAGGTCAAAACTATTTCATAACAATATTATGGTGTAATTTGCCTTTCATTCTCATTCTCCTATGAGTGTATGAAGCTACATGAGCTGAGATTTTGCAACAGACCAACTTCAAAAGCACATGTAAGAATCTTAAGTCAGACACTTGAGTCAGACATATTCTCTGAAGTCAGATACTAAAGAACTTGTAAAACAAAGCTGGGTTTCTCACTAAAGTTTTTCTTTCAAAAAGTACAATTATTTGTACAAACATGTTATTTATGCTAACTGTAATCATTTATTCTTTTTAAAGTAAAAATGTTTTGAATTTCCGAGTTTTAATTTCTAATATGGTAAGTATCAGTTGGGTATAACTCACACCAACAGAAGTTCTTTGGGGTTCTCAGTAATTTTTAAGAGTATAAAGGAGACCCAAAAGCTTGAGAATACTTGTTCTAATCAAGAAAATTTTGTAATGAAGTTCTAAACTTAAAGCTCTCTCTAGTAAATATGCTTTGATAGTCTAGAAAACTGGGAAAGACAGGGATATTCTGCAAATTAGGACAATGTGTTATTATTATTTAAAAAACCCACAACACAATAAACTTGTAATTTGAAGTAACTGTCAGTCACTCATTACAGCTGTTCATGAATGTCTAGTATCGCTCTCTCATGAGTCCCTGTATTTATGGCTCAAATAGTACCCCTAATGCTTAGGAACACATTTAAATTGAACTTAGAAATTAATAAATAAAACCAAAGGGAAGAAAATTAGTGATAAAAATCTAAGAATGTTTTGAAAAGCCTTGAAGAAATGAACATTTTCTTTTCTTCCAATGGAATTTCCAGTTGGAAAATTCTTAATGGCAATTTAAAGAATTGGGGCATTCAAAACAATGATTGCAGATGAATTAAATAATCACTTCAACTTAATAAGAAGAAGTAAAGATGATAAGTGAAGAATTCAAGACAGAAAGTGCATCCGAGGGAAGGAGAAACATCTACAACCAAAGAACACAAAGATTCATCTGCAAGCATTTCATTTATTCTCTCGTCTCCATTCTCCGATCTACATCTTTAGAAGGGACTTCAATCTTTTCTAGTTTCTTTTCCCTTTTTGAACCCAGTTGAGAGGCTGCAGAAATAGTTCTAAATGAGAATCACAACCATGATTAAACACATTAAAAAGAATTTGGTGTGGGAAGGGCAAGTGCTTTCTTTAAAATCATCATTTTTTTAAAAGATTCTATTTATTTGACAGAGACAGAGATAAAGTACAAGCAGGGGGAGTGTCAGGCAGAGGGGGAGGGAGAAGCAGACTCCCTGCTAAGCAGGGAGCCCAACGTGGGGCTCAGTCCCAGGACCCTGGGATCATGACCTGAGCTGAAGGCAGATGCTTAACCAACTGAGCCACGCAGGTGTTCTACTCAACTATCCTTTTAACTCAACCACCTTTGGTTAGTAAAAAGATATTGGCAGTATTTCAGCCAATATTTCCTGGGGCCACTGCAATGAGGAAGAGTATCCATCATTTCACAATTAACACTTGCCCACTAACCACTATGTGGAAAGAGCATTTCTGAGGCCTAAAGACAGAGATTGAGAGGGGGACCCCATTCCCTGAGGGCTGCCCAGTCTGGTAGAGAAAATATGGGCTCAAAAGCACATAGTGAATCTCTCCCATTTATTTGACTGGATGACATTTTACTTCCCTTTATTTGTTCCTCTCTCCTGCTCTTTCTCAAACAAACCCAAGCTGTCTATTAGTGCACTCACTTACTAAATTAAGTAAAAATGAGTTCATTTTAAGAATTCTGCTGTATCTGTTTAGATTACTCAAGTCACTGTAACAAAACTTGCGCTGGGAACTCAACTACTTATCACCAGGCTTCAAGTCTCCACACAATTTAAATAATTTTCTGGAACAGTGATGCTTTCTGTGGGATCAGAAGTCAAGAATAATGACCAAGGAAGGAAGAATGAGAGAATTTTGATTTCAACTTTCAAGATATATCTTGAGAAAGTAGGCAAACTGGCTTTGAATTAAAGCAGGAAGGGTATGGCTTTGAGTGTTTGTACTATCTGTAACCCTGATCCGTGGGTATTTACCCTAGATCTCATAGCTTTAAAGGAGCAGTGGTTTAATTAGAAATATCAAATATCTGTTTATTTAAATACTAAAGTTGTATGTGGGAAACACAAAAGCAATAATGTATAGGCCCTTGCCTTCTGGTTATTTATAGATATTTAAGCAGAAAAAAAGATACCTAACAAAATGGTTAAATGGTAGCAAATCCACCTGCCAAAAGGGGGAAAGTGACACTATCCTCCATTTAGCCCATTTTCTCCCTAGAAAACAGTTCCACGTTCAGAGAAATTCTTGATTTAATACAACCCAAATGTAATAACTGGGCAATTAAACATCTGCATGTGGAATACAAGACTGGGTCATGTCACAAGATCTGGCTAAAAGCAAGACTGAGGGCACCTTTCTACTATAGCAGAAACTTCTCTGAATGTTCATCACCCAAGCATAGTTCTGTGCTGCTCAAGTGGTAAGGTCACACAACCTGTTGAAATCTCTACCTTATAGAATGTTGAATATCAGTGGGTTTGCCAGTAAACTAAGAAATCTGTGGGTTAATTCTACTAAAGAAGGTATAACCCTAAAGAGGTCTGTTTTAGTTCTGATGGTGGGTATATTTAAGATAATTTTTTTGAAATCCTACTGAGTTTTTTCAAAGACTTGAAATAAAGATTACTGGTTTTCCCTCCTTATCTAGTTCTTTTTCTTCTGCAGTAGCAAAAGCTCCGATTTTGAGCTGGACATAGGGCTACCTTAAATTAACATTAAATATTCTGCCTCTCTTGCAGCAATCTGTGGACCCGTCACTAAAATCTGGCTGATAGTATACAATTATTACATAAAACTTTCTCCTTCTTCTCCCCCCCCCACCCCACCATCTGCTGGCTGGCAGGCAGATGGGATGACTGGAGAAGAAGCAAGGATCTTAGACCATGAGGTGACCCTGCTAATAAAGGACATACACAGAAGAGAAACAAGGTAGGAAGCTGGGTCCTGACACCTTACAAGGCCCACACCACTATCTCCTAATTTTGTATAAGAGAGAAATAAATTTCCATCTTTATAAAGCTATGATTATTTTGTGTTTTTTTTTTCAGTGCAGCCAAACCTGAGTCTAATATTCATCTAAATTCTAAATGGAAAAAATTAAGGGCAATCATTTGGAACTATGCAATTGAATATGGTAGCCATGATTCACAGGTATCTAATAACACTTAAAATGCGGCTGGTCTGAATTCAGGTGTGCTGTATGGAAAAAATATACCTCAAATTTTGAAAACTTCATATGAAAGAAAGAATGGCAAATAGCTCATTAATGACTTTTTATATTGAGTGCATGTTGAAATGAAAATATTTTGATATGTTTGGTTGAAAATACAAAAACTGATTTCACCTGCACTGGAAAGGCAGCCATCAACAAAATAAGTCAAGCTACTGAATGGGAGAAAATATTTGCAAACCATATATCTGATAAGGGGCTGATATACAAAATATATAAAGGACTCATACAACCGAATAGAGAAAAAAAAAAAAAACCAAACAATCCGATTAAAAAACTGACAGAGGATTCAAATGGACATTTTTCCAAAGACGACATACTGATGGCCAACAAGCACATGAAAAGATGCTCAACATCTTCTCTAATTATCTTTCCTAATCATCACAAAAATGCAAATCAAAACCACAAAATGTATCACCTCACACCTGTCAGAAAGACTTATCAAAAAGATGAGATATAACAAGTGTTGGTGAAGATATGGAGAAAAAGGAACCCTCATGCACTGTTGGTATAAAGGTAAATTGGCACAGCTACTGAGGAAAACAGCATGGAGGTTCACAAAAAAAATTAAAAATAAAACTACCATATGATCCAATTCCACTTCTGGGTATTTATTCAGAGAAAATGAAAACTAACGTGAAGCATTATTTACGGTAGCCAAGACACAGAAACACTCCAAGTGTCCACTGACAGATGAATGGATGAAGACACTGTGGTATATATATATATATATACCCGTAAATAAGAATAAAATCTTGCAGGGCGCCTGGGTGGCTCAGTGGGTTAAGCCTTGGCCTTTGGCTCAGGTAAGGATCTCAGGCTCCTAGGATCTAGAACATCTGGCTCTCTGCTCAGCAGGAAGCCTTCCCCCCCACCCACCGCGGCAGCCTGCCTATTTGCCCCCGGCCCCAGCCTGCCTACTTGTGTTCTCTCTCTCACTCTGTCAAATAAATGAATAAAATCTTTAAAAAAGAGAAAGAATGAAATCTTGCCATTTGTGACCATATGAATGGATTTTGAGGGCATTATGCTAAGTGAAATAAGTCAGACAGAGGAAGATAAATGCTGTATGATCTCACTTATACCCAGAGTACAAAACCAAACCAAACCAAAACAAAACAAAACAACCAAATTCATGAATAGAAAACAGGTGGGAGGTTGCGAGAGATGGGGTTTGGGGTTTAGGGGTTGGGCAAAGTAGGTAAAGGGAGTCAAAGGTGGAAATTTTCAGTTATAAAATAAAAAAGTCATGAGGATGCAATATACAAAATCATAACTATAGTTAATAATACTGTAGTGCATATTTTAAAATAGCTAAGAGAGTAAATCTTAAAAAGTTCTCCCCACAAGAAAGTTCTAATGATAATGGATAGTAACTAGATTTATTATAGTGATCATTTTGCAATATACACAAATATCAAATTTGTACACCCGAAACTACTATAATGTATGCCAATTAAATCTCAATTTAAAAAAAGACTTTTCTGGGGCGCCTGGGTGGCTCAGTGGATTAAGCCGCTGCCTTCGGCTCAGGTCATGATCTCAGGGTCCTGGGATCGAGCCCCGCATCGGGCTCTCTGCTCAATGGTGAGCCTGCTTCCTCCTCTCTCTGCCTGCCTCTCTGCCTACTTGTGATCTCTCTCTCTCTCTCTCTGTCAAATAAATAAATAATAATTTAAAAAAATTTCTCCTTGGGGAGATAAATATAAAAAAAATTTCACCTGCTTCTTTTTACTTTTTTAAATATGGCTAATAAAACATTTAAAATGACATATATGGTCCACATTTTATTTCTATTGAACAGAACTGATTAGAACATGGACTTTTAAATATGGGGATAAGGAGGTATGTTTATTGAAGATCAAAAAAGACAAAGATGACAGAATCCATAGCATTTCAGATTTAGGTCAGTCAGACATGGGGTACATGTCCTGCCAATATGGGGTTTTAAAATAAAATGGAAGACTGCTAATACATCTTTCAAAGAAAAAATATCTGGGATGATTTTAAATGTGATTCCATGTTAAAAGGTGAATTAAATGCTTAAAGTCTCCTAAGCACAATAATTTAAAAACTCTGATACAAAAGCTGCTGTCATAGGTAAAATTCTTCTGTGTATTTATAAATACATATACATAAATGAAAATACATATAGGACATTCACCTTATATATGTATCAGTTTTTTACTTATGTTTTCAAGGGCATGAATGTCTTTCTTATTTTTGATGTCTTTTCTTATTTTTGATGTCCTTATTTTTTATTTAAGAGGGTCATTTGAAGTTACTAATTACAGTCTAACGTTCTGCTTGGTGGCATTCATCTTGTGTTTGCACAATTAAAATTCTGCTTCCACTCAGGTGTTGGATTTGCAGGTTGGCTCATGAAGTGATCCTTCTGGCAGAGCTAGCAAGATGTTGCTAGCCACAAACAGCAATTGTGTTAGAGGTCCTTGTATTTGATAACAGTGCTGGATCTCTTTCCCAGGACCTCTTTTCAAGTACACAGATGTGCACATTAGCCGTGGTTTATAACGCAAATCAGGTGTTTCTGTGTAGGCTGGCTCTAAATTCTACAGATACTATCATCTTTGTGCACTTGCTGCTAAGAGGTAGATCTCTAGTAAGGGTACAGCACACTATCACTTTCCTAAACTGGAAAAAGAGCTCTCTATTTTGACTTACAGAATATTCTTTTTCAGTGTCAATATGCATTTTCAATTTCAAACATTTGGATTATACAAAAATACATTTAACCCAAACTATAGAACCAGGCTTTAGAAGGCAAATAAACAATACCCCGTTTTTCCCTTCCAAGCTTTGAATCAAATTATTCAAATAATCAAATTTGAATCATATTAAGCCTGGGAAATAGTTATGAGACATATAACGGGAGCTTAAAATATCAACTTTAATAATACTGGAAGTGTCATTGGGAAAATGGGTGTGTATCTGTAGAGAAAAGGGCTCACTAATATTCCATCTTCCAAACAGATCTTGCAACAGTCTACCTGAGGGAAAGTTTGGTTTGGTGAAGATTCACTTAGGCAAAACTGCTGTTTCCCACTAGTCTTGGGCACAAACAGATGAAAACAGGAGCAAATCTCCAGTATTTTAAATCCTCTAGTAGATTAGCTTCACCAAATCAAGAAAGGTAAGCCAATGCTGTGGGGTGGGGGAGGGGCGTCTCATGTTTGATCTGTTTACTTCTCAAGTATTTTATTATAAAATATTAGAAATGAAAAGGATGTGGATAAATATGTACGGAGTCAAAGCAGCACTGGTTTGGGATACGTAAGCTAATACTCAACTACACGTTGCGATGTATAAATTTTAAGGACATATTCTTAATCCATTCATCTATCAATAGACACTTGGGTGCTCCCATAGCTTGGCTGTTGTAAATAATGTTGCAATAAACTAGGGATGCATGTATCTTTTTGAATTAGTTTTTGTTTCCTTTGGGTAAATACCCACTAGTGGAATTACTGGGTCATATTTCTATTTTTAATTTTTTGAGGAACCTCCATACTGTTTTTCATAGTAGCTGCACCAATTTACATTCCCACCGACTGTGAATAAAAGTTCCCTTTTCTCTGTACCTTACTCACACTTGTTCCTTGTCTTTTTTTCTAACGGCTGTGAGGTGATATCTCATTGTGGTTTTGATTTGCATTTCCCCAGTAATTCTACTTCTGGGTATTTACTTGAAGAAAACAAAAACACTAATTCAAAAAGATATATGCACCTCCCTATTTATTGCAAAAGCTCAAGGATGTGGCCAGTCAGCAACTGAGTCAGAGTTTTTGGGTAGCTGTAGGCTAATAACCATTGGTGATTTGCCAAACTAAAGATTTTGTCCTGAGTAATTCTCAAAAGAAGAATTTCCTGTTAACATATTCCAGATGGTATTTGGAACAAAAGATGATTACAATTAAAAGCCATAGATAGAACACAAAACCTAGAAATAAAATCACTTGTTTATATAACATAAAGAAAACTGTATTAGCTCTTTCTTAGTCTTACTGGTTAGGACAGTCATAACCGATTTCTAATAATATACTATAATAGTCTCTATGCTTTATCCAAAAGAGCTGCATCCCCCAAATGAGAAGCTTGGTGTATAAAATTCTCCTCATTAAATCAATTACCCAATTTCTTGATCTAAAAGTTGAGATTTCTTTTTTTTTTTTCCTTAAAGATTTATTTATTTATTTGACAGACATCACAAGTAGGCAGAGAGGCAGGCAGAGAGAGGAGGAAGCAGGCTCCCTGCTGAGCAGAGAGCCCGATGCGGGGCTCAATTCCAGGACCCTGGGATCAGGACCTGAGCCAAAGGCAGAGGCTTTAACTCACTGAGCCACCCAGGTGCCCTAAAAGTTGAGATTGCTAAACTGTCTTTATCTAGTATTATACCCCAAGATGAGTATCTGCTTAGACAGGTCTTGTTTAACTAGGTTTCCAAATAATATTAAAAATATTAAAAATACAAATCAGATTTCTCTGGTATTGTTTTAAACCCCTAAGCCACAAATATTTTAATTAATTTATTCTTAACTAATTAATGACGGATGGGAACAAATTCTTGTGACATAAAAAATATAGAGGGAACGTTAATTTACTTTTTAAAATGTTTATGCATTTACAGTCAACATTATAGAAAAAATAAGTGAATCACGACAAATGTTGAATTGTTAATAGTTATTAGAAAAATGTAAAAAATTTTTTAAAGTAGGTTCCCCACGAAATGTGAGGCTTGAACCTATACCCTGAGATCAAGAGTAGGATGCTCTACCCACTGAGCCACCCAGGCGCCCCTGGCAAGAAATATTTTTAAAATCTACATTTCTGTTTCTCTTGAGAAAGTAGCTTGAAACTCTAGTCTATTGAATGAGGCGGCCATCTGGTGACGGAAAAGGGCACTGCCGGCACTATCTTACATTAACTGAACGTCATAGATGTTCTGCACAAACCAACTGAACCACAAAAATTTCAGTAGCGCTGTCCAGCAGAAACATAATAGAATTCACATATGCAATTTAACAATTTCTAATCACTGCTTTTAAAAAGTAAAATTTTAATAACGCATTTTTATTTAACCCGATATATCAAAAATATTGTTATTTTAGCATTGAATCAATACACAAAGTTTATTTATTTATTTATTTTTTAATATTAAGCCTTCAAAAGACAATGCGTATTTTATGGTACATCTCAATTCGGACTAGCTACAGTTCAAGTGTTCAAGAGCCACGCTTGGCTGTGGCTAGTGACTCCCCTACTGGACGGGCAGATGTAGGAAATGGAGAGCTACATTTATTTTGAGTTGCCTTTTACTAAGTTCATTCATTTCTCATCCCTTCTGCCCACTCTTTTAGAAGTTCCTCCCTTTCCGTCTTTGAGACGACCCTAGGAGGGCCCATCTCTTCTCCAGAGGGCAGCGAGGCGTTCGTTTGCCAGTGCCGTCCTTCGAATCGGCTCGTCTGTGCTCGGCAGCCCAGGCGGAGGTCAGCTACATTCCTAGGGGATCGGAGGCCACGCCAGGGGATCGGGGGGCTGTTCTGGCTCTTCGGTTGCCTTATGACATCATAGCGCCATGACTGAGGTTCAAGTCCAGCGAGGCTCCGGGCTTCCAAGCCTTTGGCTTTCGGTGGGAGAGAGCCGGGCCTGGAGGAGGTCACACGACTAGGTCCCTGTCACTATGCCCACAACTCGGTGTTTCCAGTCCGGTCCCCTGATCCAGTGAAGGCAGGTGAAAAGATGCGCGCTGGCACAAACAGACCCGCGAGCGAAAAAATCCCCACCATTTCCCAGCAGCACCAGCGGGGTCTTCCGGGTGGACCCCTACCTTTGCTGATTGGTTGGAGGTTGCCGCCACGTGACCTAGAAACTGACTCGGCTGCTGCTTTCCCCGCCTCTGTTGTCCCCCTCCCCACTCCAAGGTCGGGGGAGGCGGAGGGCAGGTTTCCTAGGCAACTGGAGCTGGTAGTGTACACACAGCAGGCCCGGGATTAGAGAGGGTGTCGTGCCCGCTGTTGCAAGACAGGGATTGAGGGGTCGGAGTGGACTCTGGTCTGTCTCGGATTGCCCTGGAAGCCACCATCTCTCTGGGATAAGGTGAGTGTGTCACCTTGTGGCCTTCGGGCCTATGTCACCTGTCTGCAGGCCCCAGGAGTCTTTGTTCTCCTCTCCTCCCTCTCTGTCCGCCCCCGAGAGGAAGATGGGAGACTAGCAACGTTGAGGTCAAAGGACCCCGGTAATGGCGCAATGGAGATAACAATAATGAGATACGGACGTGTATTTATTGGAGGCTGTCAGGGTGACCAGAGCAAAAGTTAAGAGGAGGAGGAAAGGGAAGGTGGCCCACAGTCACCTGTGCAGACTTTACTGCATACGTTAAGGTCCAAAACTGAGAAAAACAAGTGCTCCTTGGCCAAACTGGTTATTGCTCACCTAGGGCCAGAAGTGTGTTTGTTGTTGGGTCCATCGGTGCTAACAGATGGATTCTGATCTCTTTATACCCAAGGGAGGAGACAGTTTGATCATACAGAGTTTTTAGTTTGTAGAAAAGAAATTTGATTTTCTCAGAATACTACCCTACCAGGCTCTCCTGGCAGACAGAAACATGGTGCTTTACACCCTAATTATTATTACACTCTGGGCATGTACGCCAAGTATTTACATATTTTATATATATATATATATATATATATATATATATTCCAAGTTACATCATATAGAACTCTGTAGCATGACAATTAATTCAAACTATTCAACAAATTTTATGGAACACCAAGCAAGTGCCAGGCACCGTGATAGGTTCATTGTCCCAGCCTTCAGTGAACATGTAACCTCGTAGGGAGGAAAGACCAGCAGGCATCACAATACAGTCGGACAGGTGCTATATATAGAACATATGCAGGCCTTAACTAGAATCACAAGGAAGAGAATGATTATAATATTACCAGAGAGAATTAAAATCTTCACCAAGAAGACCCTTGCTTTAAATCTTTAAGGATGTATGGAGTATGCCATAGAGTCAAGGGAAAAAGACATTTTAGGGAAGGAAGACAGCATATGACAAAATATAGAAATACCCCAGCCCATTCAGAGAACTATAGTTGTGGCCAGACCCTGAGGGTGTTGGGAGTTTGTGGTTGATGAGCTTGACAGGTAGGCAGGAGTCAGAGCATGGATACCATGAATGCTTATCAAGGGAAGAAGCTTAAACACGTATTTATCTTTCAGGACGTTGGCTGTCACAGTAGTGTAGAGGTTGGAATGGAGGCTTCAGGGCTGTAAAGAGAGCATCCAATTAAGGTGAAGTGATGAAGGCCTGAACCAAAACAGAGGCAAACAGAATGGAGAGGAAGGGGAAAATGATAAGCATTTAAGAAGTATATGCAGAAGGATTTAATGACTGAACATGGAAGAAAGAGTAGAAGAGTGGTTCAGAATAAATCCTGGGTTTCTGATATGGATGATTGCAAAGATATGCCATTTACCAAGAGAAGGCATACACTAGGAGAAGCAGGCTGGCTGGGAAATATGACTTCAGTATTGAACACACTGAATTTGAGATGCCTGTGATACATTCAGATATAGCTTTCCATGTGGGAAGTTGGATTTGTTATACAGAAAAAAAAAAAAAAAAGATAACGATTAGTAAATTTTTCACCAAGAAGGAAACAACTGATCAGAAAAGTAGATTTGAGGGGCGCCTGGGTGGCTCAGTCGTTAAGCATCTGCCTTCAGCTCAGGTCACAATCCTGGGGTCCTGGGATCCAGCCCCATGTTGGGCTCCCTGCTTGGTGGGAATCCTGCTTCTCCCTCTCCCACTCACCCTGTTTGTGTTCCCTCTCTTGCTGTCTCTCAAACAAATAAATAAAATCTTTAGAAAGAAAAGAAAAGAAAAGTAGATTTGAAATAACAAGTAGAGAGAAGCCAAGGAGAAAAAGGCAAACCAAAAAAGAAAACTGAAAGAAGAGAGTTAAGTTGAGAGCTGAAATATGTCCAGTGTCTTCGGCAACAAGAAGATTATTGTTGACTTTGGCAAAAGA
Source organism: Enhydra lutris kenyoni (assembly GCF_002288905.1). NCBI lineage: Eukaryota > Metazoa > Chordata > Mammalia > Carnivora > Mustelidae > Enhydra > Enhydra lutris. Next base: position 55,980,183 of record NW_019154088.1, read on the forward strand.
AGCAGTAGTGGCCTGACATATCCCTAGTCAGGTTTCAGTGAGTTAAGAACTGAGTGGAAGGGGCACCTGGGTGGCTCAGTGGGTTAGGGCCTCTGCCTTCGACTCAGGTCATGATCCCAGCATCCTGGGATCAAGTCCCGCATCGGGCTCTCTGCTCAGCGGGGAGCCTGCTTCCTCCTCTCTCTGCCTGCCTCTCTGCCTACTTGTGATCTCTGTCAAATAAATAAATTAAAAAAAAAAAAGAACTGAGTGGAAGTAGTGAAGTGTTGCTCTAATGACTCCTCTAAGTTTTTCTGTAAAAGTATCTAAAACATTCATTCATAGAATATAGGATAGGAGGACTTTTTTTTTTTTTCTTTAAAGACAGGAATGATCTAACATTCATATATGGGGAGAAGGGAGACCCTAGAGAAGAAAAATGGGGATGAAAGGAGGAGGAAAATTGGACATAACAGTGTTCTGAAAGAGAATGAAGACAATGGGATCAGTACACACAATTTAGACAAGAGAAAGAATACTTTTACTAAGATAGCAGTCAGGAAGGAAAAGAAATACATTTTTAGGAGGAAAGGGAATTTAAGGAATGAATGATGGTATCACTGTTCTCTGTTAAGATGCGGACAAGATCAGGATGCCTGGGTGGCTTAGTCATTAAGCGTCTGCCTTTGGCTCAGGTCATGATCCCAGGGTCCTGGGATCGAGCCCCGCATTGGGCTATCTGCTCAGCGGGAAGCCTCCTTTCCCTCTCCTAGTACACCTCCTTGTGTTCCCTCTCGCGCTGTGTGTCTCTCTGTCAAATAAATAAATAAAACCTTAAAAAAAAAATCTGCCGAGGAGGGGTGGGAAGGAGACTTGGAGGAGAGCGGTAGAAGTTTAGAATACTCCCTATGTCATGAATCCCAGAGCTGTATCTCTAGCCCTACTCTCCTTAGAAGAGGAAGTTGAAGAGGAAAATATAAAATGCCTTTTGTTGAAGATCCAGCTGAAGTTAGACGCCATGCATTTGCAGCGATTTCAGCTCTGTGCTGGTAATGTGAAATCATCCAGCAGCACTCCAGAGTGGAGAGGGGAAGGAGGGGATTCAAGCAATCCAAGATTTGAGATTTGAAGGGTGAAAGCTGTAGAAGCTCCGAGTGGCTCCTAGTTCCCTGAAGGGACTAGAAAAAAAGATTCGTGGTCTCTTAGATGGTCAGGCCCTGAAAAGAACTTTCGCGAAGTGGAGGAGAATGGGTGCAAGCTGGCCAGCGGGGCACACCTCTTGAGGGAATTAGAAACTTCACCTGGAAGACCTGGGTCCACTTGTGACTGGAGGAAGCATGGGAAGCTTATAAGTTCCAGGGAGGTTCAGGCTCTTCTAATTCAGATGTAGTTACGCAGATTATAGAACTGAGGATTTTTAAATTGTATATTGTTTTGCTAATTAACTGTTGAATTAGAACAGATTTTTTTCCTAAATAAGATGAAGTGGGAAGTAAGGTTGGTATCCAAAACAGGCATATTTCTCTGTCAAGACAAAGTAGTCCCGAATAAATGGGGAGCTATACCTTGTTCTCAAGAAGACTGAATACTGTGAAGATGGAAGTTTTCTCTGAATGAAGCTTTACAATGGAATCTCAAAAACCCAAGTGAATTTTTAAACACTAAATATGAAATTATCATAGATTTTATTTGGAAAAATAAATCTGTTTTAAAGAATAGCCAAGAAATTTTTACAAAAGAATATGAGGTGGGAATTAATATAAACCACAGTAATTAAAACAGGATAATGCTATAGGAAAAGATAGAGCTAAGGAAGAACACAGATTGGGAAGTCAAAAATTAGGCTCAAATATATGTGATAATTTAGCGAATAACAAAGGGCACAGTTAATTTCTTTTGGAATAGACATCTTGGATATAGACTAGATAACTTGGATCCCCATTTGGTGATTTTGGATGTACTGAGGACAGTTGGAAGGCAGACTTTCCTTTTAATGTTCACAGACATTAAACCAGAATGTAGGGGAGGCTTTTCTGATGAGAAGTAGTGGTACAAAGCCCTACTTTACTTAGTATGGCATCCAAATAAGCCTAGGGAGGCAAGACTGTGGCCTGCATCTATTTATGGGCCTCTGATGGAGTATCTAAATCCTTTCACGTTGTTCCTTGCTTAGTGCTCCCTTGGCTGGCTCCTGCATCCTACGGTGTAATATCTTGGGGTATCCAAGAATGGGGTCAAGAGACAGTTGCTGATGGCAAGCAAAGAAGAAAAGATGAGTATTACCTTCAACACAGGTCCATCCTTTAACTACTTCTCACCATCACCACTACCACCACCCTACTACAAACACCATCCTCTCTCACTTACATTATTACAACTATCCCTTAACTGGTCTCCTTGCTTCTACCTTAGACCCCTATAGTCTATTTTCAGCAGATCCTTTGAGGGTGATCTCTTTCAAAACTTGAGACAGCACATATTACTCTCCCCCTCAAAATCCTCATAGCTTTGCATCTTACTCATAAAATCTAGAATCCTCCAAAGGGCCTACAAATCACAAGCTAGCACATGATCTGGCCCTGCACTACCTCTCTGATGTCACATCCTACCAGTCTCCCATTTCCTAGCTGTGCTCTAGCCATATCATTTTCCTTGCTATTCTGCAAACATGCCAAGTATCTTTCACATTTTTTTTTTTTTTTAACATGTGCTCTTCCCTCTGCCTGGGTACATTTTCCCTCATTTCCTTCAGCTCCTTGCCCAGATGCTACCTTACTGGAAAAGTCTTTTCTTCTACCCCTGTCATTTTCTGACTGGTAGCTGTATCAGTATATCAACACATATATTTATGAATGAGTGAATGAGTTGGTAGAGATTCCAGGATAATTTTCTGGCTGTATTTTTTTTTGTGGTGTTAGCTAGAGCCCCTCCTCTCCTCAACTCAGCAGGGTTGTACTGCATCTCCAGTTTACAAGCCTCAAAGTCCTTTGATTTGGTTCTCTTGGATTGCTCCCAGCCACCTTCTTCACAATCACTGAGGCTCTGAGTGTGGGGAGTTTTTAGCATAGTTGTAAAACTTCTTTCCCTGGTATGTTAAATTTGTGGCTGGTTTGTACTCAAGTCTCATGCTGCCTACTTCATTTCCATTCAGAAGACCTTTGTCTAATAAAATACCTAGGAATAAATTTAACAAAAGAGGTGAAAGACCTGTACTCTGAAACTATGAAACACTGATGACAGAAATTAAAGACAACACAAAGAAATGGAAAGATATTCCATGCTTATGGATTGGAAGAACAAATATTGTTTAAATGTCTGTGCTAACCAAAGCAATCTACACTAAGCTTAATGCAATCCCTGTCAACATGCCAACAGAACACACAATCCTAAAATTTGTATGGAACCATAAAAGACCCCAAAGAGCCAAAGCAATCTTGAAAAAGAAAAACAAAACTGGAGGTATCACAACTCAGACTTCAAGTTATGTTACAAAGCTGTAGTAATCAAAACAGTATGGTACGGGCACAAAAATAGACACAATGATCAATGGATCAGAATAAAAAACCCAGGAATAGACCCACAATTATATGGTTAACTAAGCTTCGACAAAGGAGGCAAGAATATGTAATGGGAAAAAGTCTCTTCAACAAATGGTGTTGAGAAAACTGGACAGCTACATGCAAAAGAATGAAATTGGACCACTTTCTTACACCATACACAAAAATAAATTCAAAATGGATTAAAGACCTAAATGTGAGAGATGAGATCGTAATGCGAGAAGAGAGCACAGGCAATAATTTCTCTGACCTTGTTTGTGGCAACATCTTTCTAAATATGTCTCCTGAGGCAAGAGAAACAAAAGCAAAAATAAACTATTGGGACTATATCAAAATAAAAAGCTTCTGCAACAATCAGCAAAACTAAAAGAGAACCTACTGAATAGGAGAAGATATTTGCTAACAACATATCTGATAAAGGGTTAGTATCCAAAATATTAACCAATCAAATATTCCAATTTAAAAATGGGCAGAAGACATGAACAGACATTTCTCCAAAGAAGACATACAGATGGTCAAAAGACACATTAAAAGATGCTCAACATCACTCATCATCAGGGAAATGCAAATTGAAAGTACAATGACATATCACCTCACACCTGTCAGAATGGCTAAAATTAACAACAGATGTTGGCAAGGATGTGGAGAAAAAGGAATCCTCATGCAGTGATGGTAGGAATGCAAACTGGTGCAGCCACTGTGGAAAACAGTATAGAGGTTCCTCAAAAAGTTAAAAATAGCTATGATATTTTTGGCAAGTACCCTATGATACAGTAAATGCACTACTGGATATTTACCCAAATAGGAAAACACTAATTCAAAGGGATATATGTACCCCTATGTTTACTGCAGCATTATTTATAATAGCCAAACTGTGGAAGCATCTCAAGTATACATAGATAGTTGCATGGATAAAGAAGAGTTGGTACACACACACACACACACACACACCCCAGAATATTCAGCAAACAAAACAAAACAACCCCAGATCTTGCAATTTGCAACAACATGGATGGATCTAGAGTGTTAATGCTAAGTTAAATAAACCAGTCAGAAAAAGACAAATACCATATGATTTCACTCATATGTGGAATTTAAGAAACAAATGAATGAAGTTAAAAAAAAAAAAAGAGAGAGAGAGACAAACCAAAAAAACAGACTTTTAACTAGAGAGAACAAATAACCAGAGGGGAGGTGGGTGAATGAGTGAAATAGGTGTAGGGGATTAAGAGTACACTTATCAATAAGAACACTGCATAATATATAGAATTGTTGAATCGCTTTATTGTACACTTGAAACTAATTTATTACTGTGTGTTAACTATACTGGAATTTAAGTAAAGCAACAACAAAATACCTTTCTCAACATCTCTGGCAATCAGTGCTATTTTCCTAGCACTGCTACACATTGTTTTCTTATTTTCATATTTCCCTACTCATTCTAGTAAGATTTGGAGAGAGAGGGGGTAGGTAGATATAAGGACACAAGTCACCATCTTTTTTTTTCTTAAAATTTTAATTTATGTGTACACCTGTACATGTATATAGTTTTGCATGAATGAATGAAAGTGAGCATATGCTTTTTAAATAAATACTTAACTAAAATTTCATTTTAAGTAGAATATATATATAGAAATCACACAAATCTTAGATATCTAATTTTATTTTCTCAAAGTCAATGCATTCCTTTAACCAGCACACAGATCATGAAATATATCTTCATCAGCACTCTGGAGCCCCTCTTTACCTCCTCCTGGTCACTCACCCTGAGAGGTAACCATTATCTTGACTTTTTCTAATACCATAAATTGGTTCGTTTTCAAATTTTATGTGAACAGAGCCACATGGTATAAACGTCACTGTGTGCATATCTTCCTTTGCTCAGCTTGTGTTTGTGGGAACATCCATGTTGTATACAACAATAGTTTCTTTCTCATTCCACTTCTAGGTATAAACTCAGACTTAAGTGGACCTAATGTCTTGCATGATAAAACTGTTCAGGGAAGCACTATTGATCTCCAAACTGGAGACATTCCAAACATCTACTAATAGTAGAATTAATATAAATGCTTTATATAGTCATACTATACAGTACTAAACACACTTTTAAGAAGTTTTTTTTTCTTTTCCATTTTTACCTAGCTCTATCCCTATCCAACCTCTCGTGTCTATTATAACCACACTAGTTTTCACCTGCATCCAAGGCAACTCATGTTAACAATTTAGTATGTATCTTTACATATTTTCTCCTTACGTAATCATATACACATGCATATACATATATATACATATACACACAGATGTACACCCATACATAACTACAGAGGAATTGTAAAAAGTGGGATCACAATATACATCATACCTACATTTCACTTTGTTATGTCATCATATTAAAGCCTAGATCCCTATATTTTATTTTATTTTTAAAAAATATTTTATTTATTTGATAGAAAGAGAGGATAGCCACAGAGGGAACACAGCAGAGGGGAGTGGTGGAAGGAGAAGCAGGCTTCCCACAGAGCAGGGAGTCAAATGAGGGGCTCAATTCCAGGACCCTGGGGTCATGACCTGAGCTGACGGCAGACACTTAACTGAGCCACCCAGGCGCCCCTAGATTCCTATATTTTAAAAATATATATCTGGAATAATATAATGAATATACTAGAAATTATCAAAAATTGAGTTTTTATTATAGCTACTTACGTATTAAGCAGTTCATATAATCTAAAATGAAAATATTGGCTAATTCGTTTTATTAAATATTTATTCCCATGCCAGGTATGTCACAAAATCCTGAGGTTTCTTTTCTTTACTAGTACACTGAGAGAGTTATGTTCAGTTTTAGACACAGCAGTATAATAGGAAGGATACACTGGGTCCTGTTCAAAGGACAGAAATAGTTATCTCTTGTGAGAGAACTAAAGAGATGAACTGGGGAGTGAGGTAAGGTTGTAGACGAGAGATGACCATGTTCTTCAAGTATGAAAGGCTTATGACATGGAAAAAAACAACACTGGTTTTATTTGAACTCGGGGGGTAAAATAACAATGGAGTGGAGTTACGGAGACACAGAATTAAATTCAAAATAAATTGATTTTCTAACAGAAAACTTTAGAGATGGAATGGACTGTCTCAGGGACCAGACAGATAGCTGGTATTACACTGTGTGAAAATTTCAGGCCACATATGGGTAATTCCACCTAAGTAGCTTTAAGGCCCCTTCAACTTGGAATAACATGACTCTAGAATTTGTCTTATTTCAACTTCTCATTTTCCTTAACAGATATATTATTATGACCTTTATTTTTAATGGAAGATGATTGAATGTGAAAACCTAAACCAGGAAGAAATAATTAAAGAACTGGTGAGTCAAAGCCAAATTTCTTTTCAATTACATTTGCAAGCATATTAAATGGAACATTTTTACACTCCTTTCTGGAGCTTACCTAGATTTCTTCTACCTCATGACCTTTGAAAGTAGAGAAAAACCATATATATGGTATAACTTACCTTCTTATGAGTTAAAATGACATCAGTGCGATTGACAGTTTATAATTTCTAATAGCAAAATAATTTTTAAATTATTTTAAATAGGCAATGACCCAATTTCTTTTTTTGAAACAGTGTTTATGCAATGGTTTGTCTTATGAGATGGTTGGACAAGAAGGATCAGATGCTTCAAAACTGGAGATGTTTTTCTCAGGGTATCCCCGTATAGTTGGATTATCATTATTTCCTAATTTAACAAGTCTCACAGTTGTTGCTCAAGATATAAAAGAAATTTCAGGGCTAGAAACTTGTTTACAACTTAAAGAACTCTGGATTGCTGAATGCTACATAGAGGTAAGTCTAAACATAACCATATATGAAGTATTTTATGCGAATTCTTTGGCCTTGGAAAAATAGTTCCTTGAAATATATGTGTGAGTCATGGATCAAAACAGATGGAGAGGGCCATACATGATGAAGTAAAATAAAACCCTTTACCCAGTAAATCAAAACAAACAAAACAAATGGGTAAAATACAGAAATAGATTTCTACAAAGGAGAAAATAGAAACAAAGACTCAAAATGTAGACATACTTTACTTTATAGTAATCATATCAGATCTAAATAATGCCCAGTATTGCTTAGTAGTAAATTGGTTTAAATTGGTTTACTTAGTCACTCACTATTGGTTATGTGACAATTATAACATCTAGGGGTGCCTGGCTGGCTCAGGGGAGCATGCAACTCCTGATCTTGAGGTTGTGAATTCAAGCCCACCTTGGGTACAGAGATTACCTAAAAATAAAATCTGAAAAAAGAAAAAGAAAATTGTAACAACTGTAGTGAAAAGCAAGATTGCAAAATGTATCATGAGTCAAGGAAAGGTGCATACCTTTCGACTCAGAAATCCCTCATTCAAGATTTAATCCTAGAGGAGTAAATCGACAGCAGAAAACAACATAAAGTTACCTGTTGCAGTACTATTTATAATATTTTAAAAATTAAACAAATATTTCACACATACAGGTATTTTTAAGAATGTTATTATAGCTTATATAATATTTTGTAATTATTAAATATTATTTGAATGATTACACAAATGTTTTAGATGGTCTTAAGTTTAAAAAATCCACAAAATTATATAGGTATAATGATTATAGTATAAAAATAGATACAGAGTTAAAATTTTAAAAGAATATGAACATTGGAAATAGTTGTATTTAGATAAAAAGATTACACGTTTTCTCTTTTAAAATGTTTAGTTCATTTTGAGGCTCTTGGGTGGTTCAGTTGGATAAGCATCCAACTCTTGATTTTGGCTCAAGTTATGATCTCAGGGTTGTGAGATGGAGCCCAGCCTGAGACTCCAAGCTCAGAGTGGAGTCTGCTTGAGATTTTCTTCCTTTCCTTCACCGCCTCCCCCCACTCATGTGCATGTGCTGTCTCTCTCTTTCTAAAATAAATAAATTTTAAAAATCTTTAAAATGTTTTATTTTGTTGGATACAGATTTTTGCAATAAAATATGATTTTAAAAAGAAAATGTAGGGGCGCCTGGGTGGCTCAGTGGGTTAAAGCCTCTGCCTTCAGCTCAGGTCATGATCTCAGGGTCCTGGGATCAAGCCCCGCATCGGGCTCTCTGCTCGGTGGAGAGCCTGCTTCCCCCTCTCTCTCTGTCTGCCTCTCTGCCTACTTGTGATCTCTGTCTGTCAAATAAATAAATAAAATCTTTAAAAAAAGAAAAAGAAAAAGAAAAAGAAAATGTACTTATAATCTAGTTTATTAAAAGGATAATGCCAAAACATAAGTTAACACTATTCAGTCTCTCTTTTTTTTTAACAGAAAATTGGAGGTCTTCAAGAATGTAGAAATTTGGAAAAACTGTATTTATATTATAATAAAATTTCCAAAATAGAAAATTTAGAGAAATTATTCAGATTGGAAGTTCTCTGGCTGAATCACAATACAATTAAAAATATTGAGGTAAGATTATTTCAGTAATTTGTATGTAAAGTCAGTTACCCCTGTGGAGTTTTAATCACAATGTCCAAGATCATATTAAGGACATATTTATGACTAGCTTAATTATTATTAAGAAGAACTAACATTTATATAGCATTTTTAATGTGTAGAAAACTTCATATACCATGTTTTCTTTACTCCTCCCACCAAGCCTGGGAGGTAGGATATTATTTCTTCCTTGAAAGTTAAAAAAAAAATGGAGATTTAGCGAAGTTGTATATATAATTTGCCAAAGATTATAAACACACTCTGTGTGATGTGTTTTTCTTCCTACTCTTCTTCCTTCTCCCCTCCCCTCCCTGTTCCCTATTCCAATAATTCTCTCCATGTTCTAGAGAAACAAAGATGACTGCATTAAAGCATCTACTTACTTCTGTGTTTGTGAAAGTACACAGTACCCAGTGTTCAGAGCACTTGGAGAACTAACCAGATTGATCAGATCATTTATAAATATATATTTTACTGACTTCTAAATGATATATTGTCTAAATTTTTAGGGCTTGCAAACTTTGAAGAATTTAAATGACCTCAACCTTGCTGGAAATCAAATAAGCAGCATTGGTATGTATTATTTCATATGGAATATGAGATAATGCTATAATAATTTTTTATCAGTATGAAAAGTACATTCTTAGATTTCTTTTTTTAGATTCATTTGTATGATATTTTGCAGAGCATTTCTAAATCTATGATTATAGGATGTGAAAATATTAATCAGTTGTTATTAACTATACAGTGTTACTGTTAGCCTTACTTATATGCAAGAAATGATGATCATATACAACTACGAAATATGATAGGATATGAACAGGACGTAAAAAAAGGAAATTTAATTTAATTTTTCTTTCATCTTGTTTTTTAAATTAAAGGTCGATGTCTTGATCCCAATGAACAACTGGAAAGATTAAACCTTTCTGGTAACCAAATATGTTCTTTCAAGGTATGTTTAAGTGGAACAGTCTATATGTAACAACCTAGGTCATGAACCATCTTATTGCAGAAAATGTACTAAATTGTTCCTTCTTTTTTTTTTTTAAGATTTTATTTATTTGTTAGAGAGAGAGAGAGAGCATGAGCACAGGCAGACAGAGTGGTAGGCAGAGGCAGAGGGAGAAGCAGGCTCCCCGCTGAGCAAGGAGCCCAATGTGGGACTCCATCCCAGAACGCTGGGATCATGACCTGAGCCGAAGGCAGCCGCTTGACCAACTGAGCCACACAGGCGTCCCTAAATTGTTCCTTCTTAAGGGGCAATTTAATTATTTTGGACTATTCAATACTCTAGGAAATTTTAGAGGCAGCTGATTAAGTTGGCCCTAATGATCTCTGACACTAGTAAAACCAAACAAGAAACTACTTATACTTAGCTTAGTTTTCATCCGATCTTTCTGGCTACACCTCTGGTTTTTCATCTTCTAACATCTGAAAAATGGGCTGCTCCAGGTTAGTCCCAGGATCTTTTCTCATTACTATCTGTATTCATTATCTAAATAATCTCATCATCTTATGACTTTAAATATCTCTTATTCATTTATTACCCCAACTTTCTACTTTCCCTAACAACTATTTCTGTTTCTACTTTCCCTAATAACTCCCCAGAACTATAGACATTCTGCTATCCTAACTCAAACTGATTTCCTCTGCACTGAACCTTCTCCTGCAGCCTTCTCCACCTCTCTAAATGGCATCTCCATTTTTCTAATAACTTAAGCCAAAATCCTTAGTCATTTCTTTTACTCCTCTTTTTCCTTCATAACCCATATGCAATCCATCAGCAAATTCTATTGGCTACACCTTCAGATATGTCCAGTCTGACCATTTTTTACCACCTAGATCTTTATTAACCTTGGTTCAAGACACCATTATCTCTAACCTGCATTCGGGGGGTGGGGGGGAAGCCTCTGAACAGGTCTCCCTGTGTTACCCTTTCACTACTATGAGTGTTTTCTACACAGCAACCTGCTGTGTAGAAACCTGCTCCTTAAAAAATATGTCAAATAAAATCAATCTTCTGCTCAAAATGCCCGTGGCTTCTCATCTCTTTCAAAGAAATCCTACGGCCCACAAGATTCTATATAATCTAGTCTCCCTTCGCACTGTGTCTCTGACCACAGCTTCTACCACTTTCCCTTTTGTTTACTGCCTTCTAGCCACTCTGATCTCCTCACTGTCCTTGAACATAGCTAGTGCTCTCACCTTGGGGCCTTTGCACTTGCTCTGGGATATTCTTCCAGTAAATATCTTCATGGCTTATCTCCTCATTTCTTGCAGGATTTTGTTCAGATGTTATGTTCTTAGTGATACTTTTTCTGGCCAATTTTTGTAAAAATAGCGATAAGCCCTACTGTCCTCCCTAACCTGAAGCATTCCCATCACTCTTTCATTGCTTTTTCTTCTTGGCACTGATCCACATCCCTTACTAGAGTACAAGCTCCATGAGTGCAGGAACCTTGCCTATTTTGTTCACTGCTGTATCCACAATGCTTAAAAGAGTACTTTACATGTAAAGTATCAATAAACATTTGAATGAAAGAGAGGAAAACAAAAAGACGTAATGTTTATGGCATGTAATGTAGGTGAAAACATACGGCATTTACAATTTTGACAGTGTCCAGTTGAAAGTGCATATTCAAACACTTCCTCTAGACAGTAACAAAGATGAATAAATTCATTGTAAAAATAATTTTGAATTGATCATTATGAAAATACACATTTGCTCACTCAGAGAAGACTATTAGATATCAAAAGTTATAGAACGAGGCAGAATGTTATAAACACTTTAACCAAAACTTTTAAAAACATACTAAGTTTAAACAAAATTTTATTGGTCAAATTCAAGAGGAAATATTTGATGTGAACACTGAGGGGCTGACAGAATTTCAATAGGCATTGGAGGAGAATCTTCTATAATGCATTCAGAGGGACTCTTGATCTTGGGGTCATGAGTTCAAGCCCCACATTGGGTATAGAGATTACTAAATATATATATACATGCAGTGGGAAGTAGGCATTCTAAGATGGGGAGAACAATATGCATGGAGATATGGTGGTAAGAAATCAACGGGTATATTTGAGAACATCAGCAGAAGAGAGCAGAGGGAACTATGAAAGATAAATTTGGAATGCTGTGGGAGGCAATTTTTAAGCTAACTTATGAGACATGAGTAGGAGGTGCCTAGGGAAAGAGCATTCCAGGCAAAGTGTGAAGGACCTAAGTTGGGGGGAAAGAGCATGGCAAATTCAAGAAACTAGAAATCTGTGGCTGGAACAGAGTGAGGGAGAGAATTTATGAGTTGAAGCTGAAGAAGATACGTCCACAGTGCTGTGAAGATAAGGTTTTGTCCTACCCTGGCTAGCATGTGGTGCTTCAGCCTTGTGGCGCAAAAGAGCATAGCTGCATAGAAAGATCTGTCTCTTCCAGCCCTGCCACAAGCCAGAGGCAGTATTGTACTGTGGTAACATGAAGTTTAAATAAAATAATAATGTAAGGCTCTTAGAATAATGACTAGCACCCGTAAGTACTCAGTAGATCTGCTATTTTGTGATTACTATCACTTGAATTATATTAACCTATTCTGTTTCAATCTCCTCATCAAAAAAATATGGGTAAAAATTGGATTGTGAAAATTTATTATATGGCATAAAATTAAAAAGGTTCTCTATAACAATATTTTAGAAAAACACTGAAACATGATTCACAGCAACTTTTACTATTCTCACAGTAAGAATGTCCCTGAAACACTATTATCTTGAATTTTTATCTCTAATCTTTCCACCCACCTTAAAAAGATACTATACTGGTGGTGATGGAATAACTTCTGTGCTACTTTCCATCCATAATAGGTACCATAACACTAATTTCCAGTGAGATTTTGTGCTTTCATAGACTGCAGTGTCATCTGGTTTTTAGACTATAGGTGGGGATAGGGTAAGACTTCAGAGTTCATACCCATCATAGCTCAGAAGGGTGGTCAAAGGCAACACAGCCACCCAGAAATCAAAGACAGTGTTTACTCCTTGGAACAGTCTGATAGCCTACCTTCCTTTGCCCCTGCAGAATTTGACCAAATAATTCTTTGCACAGCTCTATCCAGAAATCTCCATTTCAGAGCAGCTCTGCTTAGTCCGACTTCTGCCACGAGCCCAGTACTAGCCTCAGTGCCAGCCAGCGAGCCAAGTTCTCACTTGGCCAGAGAGAGTTCGGACACACATCAGCCACCTGATCCTGTCTTACTTTTGACTCTAGGAGCTTGACTTCACTACTTACTTCCCTATTCCATTTGTACTTTATCTTCAGAACTATTACTTCCTGGGTTTTGCTTTGGATTTCCCTTAACTCTGATTCTGACTCTACTAACTAGCATTACATCTGTTTAAGGCCAACCCCACCACAGTACCCTCCTCCACCAGGCCTCTGTCGTCAGTTCTTCTTTAGTTTTTTCAACACTTAAAAAATATAACCACCATTCCTAGCTTAGAGACTGAGGCCCAAAGCCTATATAGACCCTTAGCTTCTAGACGTGTGTATGTGTAAGCAGTTGGTAATAGAGGTGAGATAAATTCTGTAACAAAGGTAAACCCAGTGGCTAAGAGAATTCATAGTAGGAGCATCTGCCTCACGCTTGGGCGATGAAACAAGACTCCCAGAGAAGATGGTACTAGATTGAGTCTTGACAGATTAAGAGGTAAAACTGGGATGAAATTCAGTTCACTCAAAGGCAGCAGCATGAGAGAAGGTATAATGATAAGTCAGGGTCTAGTACATTCTACAACTTCCACTTGTATGGTAGAGCCAAAACATGAAATGTCAGGTTTGAGACAGAAGAGACAAGACCGAAGAGTTAAGCAAGGGCCAGATGCCAAATAAAGGAAGGTGTAAACAGTGGCTTAAGCCTCAGGATAAAAGATGCTCAGGAGAAGCACTGGTCTGGATGTGCATTATTAATCTATCCCTACCCCCGACCTGCACAGGGTGTGAGGAAAATGAGGTCTTCAGGAGAGAGCTAGGTTTCAGTTGCCTTTAAATGGTAGGAAGGACATTTATAGAAAAACAGCAAAGAAACAAAAACCCCTAAAAATCAGGAAATCAATGGTGATTATAACAGAACAGGGGTTCCCTAGCCATTGATGAGAAGAGAAGATCTGTTGGCCCAGAAGAATGGTAAGCAGTGTTCCTAGAGTGCTAAGTGTGGGAAATGGTAACAAAGGAAGCAGGAGACCTACAGATACACTGGGGAGGATTGTTAGCAAAGGGACTGTGCAGAGGAGGCAACGTTGTCTTAATAAATGTGCTCAGGTGACTGGCTCCAAGGTCCCAGTTATGGAATATATGGTTTAGTAAATATTCTTTGAATATTTATATTCTTTGAATAAAGAAGAGTCTGCTTTCAATTATTGCTATCTATTCTTCTTGTACTTGATGTTTTTTACTAGAGAAAAAAAATTATCCATCTAAATCACTTTATTTTTTTATTTTTTTAAAAGATTAATTGATTGAGTGAGGGAGTGATTTGACAGAGAGAGACACAGTGAGAGAGGGAACACAAACAGGGGGAGTGGGAGAGGGAGAAGCAGGCTTCCCGCAGAGCAGGGAGCCCAATGTGGGCCTCAATCCCAGGACCCTGGGATCATGACCTGAGCCAAAGGCAGATACTTAACGACTTAACTGAGCCACTGAGGCGCCCCTAAACCACTTTAACATGTTTAAGCACATAGTAAAATGCATGACATTAAATTATGGGTGATCTTAAGTGTTCAAATGCCTCCTTTAGAAATGGGACTGTTGCCATTAATTAATTGAACATTTTCATTGCTGTTGTTTTAGGACCTCACTAACCTGACCAGGCTGTGTCACTTAAAGGATTTGTGTCTGAATGATCCTCAATATAAAACCAATCCAGTTTGTCTGCTGTGCAATTATTCCACACATGTATTGTATCACTTGCCTAGCCTTCAAAGACTTGACACGTTTGATGTGTCAGCAAGACAGATCAAGGAACTGGCAGATGTAAGTGCATCCCTAATCAGATATCTGTGACTTAAGTTTAATTAACTGCTTCTTTCTGGCTGTGTCCACATATGGTAGGTGGTATTATCTTGTCAGTTCTTGTCACCAACTCTGCTTTTGCCCCAGTGAGCTGGATATTTCCCATAAATGTATATAAATAATAATATTAGTACTAGAATCTCAAATTTGATGACAGTACGGGAAGGTGAATTAATAGAAAAACATAATTTATACGAAACAAAAGAAATCTGAAAGATTTTCATGAGTCCTAAGAATAACTGAACTAGTGCTATAGATATAAAAATTAATAAGGCTTAGCTAAAGTAGAAATGAAATAAGTAACCCTCTCATTTGGAACACTATATATCAAAATTAGAAAATGTCCATGGTTGATGGTAGTATGCCAGGATTAGGTTGATTTTAATCTAATTGAAGATGGTTTGGGGTTCCTTAGAAGTACAGGTGGATCAACCCCCGCCCCCCCAAAATCTTGAAGAGCTCTCACATCTTGGAGAGAGCCATTCCTGGGCTGTTACTGACAATGAACCTCCCAGTAAAGGGGCTACTTTCACATGCCATCAAAGAATTCTACAGTTTCAGAATGGAGTGCTTAGGAACTCGCCGTTATTATTAATAGTCTTTCCACACTGTATTTCTTCCTCTCCTTACAGTCCAGTGTGCCACATTTGTTCATCCAGTCAACCATCCAGTAAATAGGTTTTGAGCATCTAGAAAGTGCCAAGCATGAGCCCTCCCATTTTTTCCTTATGGCTCATCTATCATCTCAATATAAACCATGCCTTTATCTATTTATCTTGTCCCTCTTCTCTTACTAGCCTGAGGATTTATTCTCAGGTTCCATTCTCTCCTCTCTTTTTTCCATAACTGAGATTATCCTTTCTCCCTCCCCAACCTAAAAATGAGCTGTCTTGCAGCATCAAGCAAAGGGCTAGAGTTCTTGTCTACTAGCAGATGAGTAGAGTCATTGGAGATTCAGGGAAGAATGTCTTCTCTAACAGTGTTAAGTCAAAAATAACAGTAAAACTTCACAATAACACATTTTTTGAAATATCCATATATCTGCAGAGTTTTACATTAGGCAGTTTCTTCAAAGGTGAGCTGGTTGATGCTTCATGAAATTACTTGGCTTATTAACTTATCCAACAAATATTTAATACCTGTTACATTCCAGGCACAGCTCAGGCCCTAGAGATCTAGAGTGACTGAAGCCAACAAAATCCCTGCTTGCTTGGAGTTTACATTCTTATAAGAGAAGACAAATAATAAGCACCTAAGTAGGAAAACAACTAGTACCTCAGTAGTGATAAATGCTATGGAGAAAAATAAAACAAGGGCAAAGAAAATAGGATTATTGGTGGGGGCAGCGGGAGGTGTGTTGGCTATTGTATATAGAATTGTTGGGAGAGGATTTCCTCAGGCAGCTCTTGGGCAGAGACCTGAAGGAAGTAAGTGAGCAAGCTTTTCAGGGATCAACAAATGCAAAGAACTTGAGGCAGGAGCATGCCTCTCATATTTAAAGAACAGGAGGTTAGTGTAGGTGGAGCTGAGTAAGTGAGAGGAAGAGAAGAGATGAAGACAGGAATGGTGGAGGGGGGAGATCATATGAGACTGTAGGATGTTGTAAAGATTTTGGCTTTTACTTTGAGTGTGGTGGAGTCACTGGAAAATTTCAAAGAGGAGAGACAAAATGACTTATGTTTTAAAGGGATCCTTTTGGCTAATGGATTAAGAATAGAGGATTTGAGGGAAAAGGCGAGTGCAGAGAAACTAGTTAGAGCCCAGTCACTGGGATGAAAGATGTTGATGGTTTGATACAAAGAGTTAGTGGAGGAGATGGCGAAAAGTAGTCACATTCTGTAGTAGTTAGAAGGGCGGAACCCATCTGGATTTGCTGATAGATTGGATCTGAGGTGCAGAGGAAAGAAACAGAGGAATTCCAAGTTACTGGCCTCAGCAACTGAAGGAGGGAAGAAGTTGCTCTTAATGAGATGAGGAAGAATAGGGAAGGAGTAGGTTAAAAGGAAAAATCATGGCTTAATTTTAAGCATGTAAAATTTTTTTAAAGATTTATTTATTTTAGAGAGAGAGAGAGCACGCCCACATGCAAGTGGGGGGAAGGGCAGAGGGAGAGGGAGAGAAACAGGCTCTCCTCTGAGAGCAGAGCCTGATGCAGGCTTGATCTTATAACCCTGAGATCATGACCTGAGCCAAAATCAAGTCCGACACTTAACTGACTGAGCCACCCACCCAAGTGCCTCTTAGGCATGTAAATTTTTTTGAACATCTTTTGAACATCTTTTGATGTTCAGTCTTTTGAACATCTAAGAGGATATGTTCAGTAAGTAGTTGGGTATATGAGTCTGCTATTTAAGAGAGTTGCCAGGGTTGGAGATACAAATATGAGAGTTGAAGGCAGATAGATGGTGCATAGAGCCAGGGACTGGAGAAATCACCCAGGGAATGGTGTAAATGGGGAACTGTGTTGGTTGGGTGTTAGAGACTGGGGAGAGAAGAGGAACCTGGAGAAGAGATGGAAGAGGAGAAGTAAGAGAGGTTCTTTTGACATTCTGCCTAAGATTGTCATAACATTTGGTTTAGTCTTGTATATGTCAAAGTACTATCATTAAAAGAATAAAATAAGGAATTGTTACATAGTTCCTTATATCTTCTCTTTCTTTACCCTTTTAAGGCAAAAATAAGATATATAATATAGCTCAGGTTTTTATTTAGATCAAGATGACTTTTCAAATTCAAAGTATTTTAAGGATTGCGTATGGATTCCCAAGATACTTTTTCTTCATTACCATTCATAAGAAGACAGGTTGTGCCAGGTTGTAGCAATTCTCCACTGTGATAAGCCCTTGAGCAGAGAGTACTGTTGATTCTTCAAATTTTCACCCATGACTGTGAGTCATTTGTGTAAACTATAAGTGACAAGTAAAGTCAGGAGGATCACCATGGAGTCAGTCAGCATGGGAAAGAGGGAAGAATATGGGAGTTCAAAACAGAAGACTTGGATTCAAGCTCCAGTTGTATCCATTGCAACCAGTCACTTGACAAGGCCTTTCCCTTCCCAAACTTCAGTTTTCTGCACTATTAATATAGTGATAATAAAAATAGTCCCTGTCCTGTTATTGTAGAGATGCAGTGAGTTAATGGGCATAAAACCCATTTTAATTGTTAAATACTATAAAAGTAATTACTATGAAACTATAGTTGAGCCTATGACTTTTCATTCTTTTTGGTAATCAAAGAAGCAAATGGAACGAATTTTGTTAGTATAAACATGCGACTGGATTTAACATTACAGTTAGACTATTAAAAAAATTTCTTACTGTAATAAATAAGTAATTCTACCAAAGTGGAACTGAGTGAAAAATGAGTTCGACATTCTCAAAAGTCCAAACACAAAAAAGCAAATTGAGTATAGTAGCCTACAAATTGAGTATAGTAGCCTACAAAGTCAGTTTGCCACGTATTTACAATTTGCAACATAGTCTTCCCCGCTTTTCCAAAGTGTTAGTATATACCCTCAAACACGGACCAAAAAAACTCTGTTTGATAACTCTTATTTATTGTTGTAACACTGTAAGTGATTTTGAAAGAGTTCAGGAATAGTAAAATCTCACAATGTATGTTCCTAAATCCAGATATAGGTATATTCTTTTTTTCCCCCCAATTTATTAAATTTTTTATTTTTTTATAAACATATAATGTATTTTATCCCCAGCACTCACCATAGCACATGCCCTCCCCAATGTCTATATCCCCACCCCACTCTGCGGGCCCCCTCCCCCCAGCAACCCTCAGTTTGTTTTGTGAGATTAAGAGTCAGTTATGGTTTGTCTCCCTCCCAATCCCATCTTGTTTCATTTGTTCTTTTCCTATCCCCCAAACCCCCATGTTGCATCTCCACTTCCTCATATCAGAGAGATCATATGATAGTTGTCTTTCTCCGATTGACTTATTTCGCTAAGCATAATACCCTCTAGTTCCATCCACATCGTCGCAAATGGCAAGATTTCATTTCTTTTGATGGCTGCATAGTATTCCATTGTGTATATATACCACATCTTCTTTATTCATTCATCTGTTGATGGACATCTAGGTTCTTTCCATAGTTTGGCTATTGTGGACATTGCTGCTATAAACATTCTGGTGCACGTCACATCCTCGCCGGCATCTGTCATTTCCTGACTTGTTAATTTTAGCCATTCTGACTGGTGTGAGGTGGTATCTCCTTGTGGTTTTGATTTGTATTTCTCTGATGCTGAGTGATGTGGAGCACTTTTTCATGTGTCTGTTGGCCATCTGGATGTCTTCTTTGCAGAAATGTCTGTTCACGTCCTCTGCCTATTTCTTGATTGGATTATTTGTTCTTTGGGTGTTGAGTTTGCTAAGCTCTTTATAGATTTTGGATACTAGCCCTTTATCTGATATGTCGTTTGCAAATATCTTCTCCCATTCTGTCAGTCAGACATAGGTATATTCTTAATAAAATATAGAAGCACGTAGAAGAAACTGTGCAGGGGTACACTAGAAACTGAAATCCGTAGATATCTGTGGAAGGTGGGGGCAACTGGGCAGATGGGAAACAGGTGTGAGAAGTAGACTTTTCATTGTACACGCTTCAATTATTTTGATGTTTAAAACATGAGTATATTATTCAAAAATAAAAATTAGGGGTGCTCAGGTGGCTCAGTTGGCTTAACCTCTGCCTTTGGCTCACGTCATGATCTCAGGGTCCCTGCTCAGCAGGGTTTCTGCTTCTCCCTGTACCTCTGCCCCTGTCTCCCCCACCCCCCACTAACTTGGGCTCTCTGTCTCTCTCTTGCTCTCTCTCTCAAATAAAACCTTTAAAAAGATTAAAAGCTAAAGAAAAGCAGTATTTTTTTGTCCCCCCACTTAAGGGATTCCCAGGTTAAATTTAAATTTCAGATAAGCAACAAATAATGTTTTAATATCATACTTCTTAAACTTAGTCATACTTATTCACTTATACTCAAACATTATTTACTGTTTACCTGAAGTTCAAATTTAACTTGGCATCTTATATTTTATGTAGCAGTCCAATCTCTATTCATGTTCTCTCATTTTAGAATTCAACAGAAATTTTTTTAGCTGCCACTGACTCAAAGCATTCTTTATTGGATTTTCCATTTTCTCCAAATAGTCAAAAATTAAGAAACACTACTTGCCATTCCCTTTTTTCTTCTAATTCAGTTGCACTTCCAAAATAAGCTCTTCTTTATCGGGGATTTTTAATACCTTAATCATCCTAAAACACTTTTTCCCTCCCTGAAGCGTTCTGTGTTATTAATGCCTTATTTTTTGCAGAGGAATTTAGTCATTTCAATTTCAGAACTTCATAATATGCATGGGCAAGGGAATTCTTTTGGCCTGTTCATCATGCCATGTATTTGAGTCTATTCCATCTTTTACATCAAATAATTCTGTTGGGATTTTGATGATCCACACAGTACCAAATAAATCACATAACAACAGCCTGCATCTAGTCCAGAATGGTGTACAAGGCTTCCACATTAATTGAGGTACAGTTTTCCTAATAAAGAGAAATGCCTTCATTATTTCAGGTAAACAGTGAAATCTAGGTCACATTTAATAGTGCATTTGATTTATTTTTTTCCTTAGCTAGTTTTTTTTTTTTTTGACTAATATTGCTTATGAGTATTAGCTGTATTAGCATAGCTGGTGTATTTTTCAATAGTAGATTTAATCTATTTATCATCATGTATTTATTAATAACTGGGTGATCCATTGGTATTAAGGTATTCTAGGTAATGGGTAGATGGACAACTTAATCATTTGCTCAATCTAAAACAAGTTTATTTAGAGCATCCTTTTAGAGAATTGGGGGAAAAAACCATCAAATCCATGATTTCTTAACCATCTGTTTAAAAACTCAATTGGAATCTCCCTCCCCGCAAGATGAGAGTGGGGTACATGGGACATTTCTTAGACACTCGGGACTGCCCAAGGACAAAGGAAGGAAAAAGTAAATGGTCACTTGATAAAGATCACAGATTTTACAAGAAAAGCACAATCTTAAGAGTAGTCAGACCTTCAGAAACGTATAAGCTCAATTTCCTGGAGTCCTAACATCACCTCCGTACCCCCATATAGGATTTAAAAAAAAAAAAGACCTATAGAATCAGTCATTCCTCACACTTAGAATACAGCCCTTTCTGCCTGAGGGGTCCTGTTGCCGTGCTTTAATAAAATCCCCCCCCCCTTTTTTTTTTCACTGAAAAAAAAAAAAAACAAAAAAAACTCAATTGGATAATGTTACATTTGCTTTTAATGCTTTTTGATGTATTTTTCCCTAAATTAATCAAACAGGGATAATGTAATTACGTATTTGCTTCAGTAGTACTGCTTCTTTTGCAAAATGATATGATTTTATAAACTGAATTCTATCTGGAGGCTCTTAACATTGTCATCTTCGAAATAAATGTGAATATGCCTCACACTTAAATATTATCCACAAAGAAAATCTTTGGAATTTTATATTTTGCTTATTAAGTTTAAACATAGCACTCTGTAGCCATTTTCATTTCAACTGTCATCATTATTAGCAAATGCGCATGCAAAACTTTCCAGTGGATTATATAGAACATATCACACTCCCGTAATGCCACTAATAATTACTTTTAATGTTTTTTGCTCCAGCTGATTTTTTGTGTTTTTTCCCCCTTACTTTTAGACCACAGCAATGAAAAAAATAATGTATTATAATATGCGTATAAAAACTGTTCAGAGGCATCTTAATGAAGACCTTGAAAAACTGAATGATCGAAAATGCAAATTACAGAAGTTGCCAGAAGAACGCATAAAATTATTTAGCTTTGTGAAAAAAAATGTAAGATTTAATATAAAATTTCAGTGGCCATAGCTTAAGAAAACTGGTGATAAGACAGCATTACTTTTTAAATTTTAGATATATAATGTTTTCATTAATACTTCCAAGTTTGCCCCCAAATTTTTTATTCCACTTGCTTGACTAAACTTCATTGTGTGCTTAGAAGTCTGCAACCATAAAAAGGTACAGGCTTGTTAATTTATAAACATTTTAAAAAGCTGAGTAATTCAATATAATTCCAAAAGTTATAAAGATCTATTAGAGTTATTTCTGCTGCATTTTTATTAGACACCTTCAGGCTGTGCTCAAAATTCATATTTTTGCCTAAAGTGCTAAAATACCCCTTTTACTAATATTATTAAGATATAAAGACAAGGTAGGAACTTTAAATCAAGCTATACTTTGGTAGTTATTTTATGTGTGCTTTTTTAACTTGGAGTAAATTGGATTTCCTTTACCAAAAGTAGGCTCTGAAAAATTAAGGATTATTAACCTCAAAATAGAAACTTTGTATATATTAGAACTTACTGTATTTTTTTAAAGGCAAGAAAATATAATCATTCAACAAATGGTATCAAAAACATAAACAATTTGGGAGTAGGGGAATTGGACTTAGTTTACGCTTCACCAAAAATAAATGCCAGTGGGGAAAAAAGAACTAAAATGTAAAAATTTTAAAAACCTGAAGAAACTGAAGAATATATAAATGAATATGTTTACATGACCTCAGCCTGCCGAATAAAAGAAATACTAGAAATGACAAAAGAACAGAGTGTAGATTCGATTGCAAAAAGTAAAAGTAAAACGTTTTGTACTTAAAAAGCATCATTAATAAAAGTAAACAATAAATGACAGTCTGAAAAATGTCTTCAACATACATTCTGGACAGATGTGATATCCTTAGTATAAAGAGTCATAAGTAAAACAAAAAGCAAATATTCAAATAGACAAACCAAGCAAAGCACATAAATTTTAATTTTACAAAAGAAGAAATAAAAAATGACTGATAAACATTTGAAAGAAGAGCTCAACTTGATTATGAATTTTCCAAATGTGAATTAAGATAACAACCATTTTTGCCTATAAAATTGTCAAAGTATAAAACATCATAGTACTCAGGCTGGTGAAGAGGTGTATGACACTACTATATCAACAATGGAACATAATTTGGGTCACATGTATTCACAGCCTGAAAACGCTTGTAGCATTTGACCTAATAAATCATGTATAGCACTCTATTCTAAGGATTTGGATAAATATTTACATAGATATGATATTGATCACTGTACTATTAGTAACAACAAAAAACTGGAAACTTGCCTAAATGTTTAACCAGAGAGGAAGAATTATTCATTCTTAAGATAGAATAGTATACTACCATTAAAACCCAAGTCTTTTAAATATATTAATATTTTAAATAAATAAATAAATAGATTTAATATTTATAAATACATTAATTATCACTAATTATAGAACATAAGTTATATATTTCTAACATAAGCAGGTTTTAATTAATGGTATAATAGAAATTTATCCTTAAAGTGAAACATTAACAGAATTTATTTTTGAATAAAAAAATGAACCAGTATATGGAAATCATTTTATATCTACTTTTATGTGGAAATGAATGTATTAAGTAAGATTGCAAATGTGAAAAATAATACCTGTAGATAAGATAAACTACAGACATTTTTATAAATATGCTTAATTTGTTTTTTAACAGCTGTATATAGCCATTATAGAGGGGGAGAACAGATAATTAGTTAATTTCTATTTATATACACTTCTCCATGTATAGCACGATTTATCTTGAAATCCTGCAAGGCAGAGATAAGGCAAGACAAGTGAGGCACTCACTGTGGGCCCAGTATCTGTGTGCTAAAAACCTCAGTAACCACAATAAATCATGCCTAGTGCAGTATTTTTTAAAAATGCAAATGAATGCCAACAAAGCCCATTATGAACAAGAAAAAACAAAATATCAAAATTTTAGACAAAGACCTTGCTATGCTGAGCCATATATAGGAGACTGCGGCAAAAAGAAAAAATAAGCATCCCTATATACATGTTTTGTACATATGCTATGGTTGATTTTTTTCCCAGAATATCAAAGTATTTAAAAAAATATTGAAAAATTGAATAGAAGTCATTAATTTGAAGTTTAGGTATTTTATTTATACCAAAACCAGTATTTGTTATAATTTTACTTTGGCTTTATAATAGAAACAAACCCGTCACTTAATATTTAAAAATCCATTTATTTGCTTTTCTCATTGTCAATTTAAAAAACTGCCACATTTGAAGTATTTAAGACTGTCCCTTGGTCAAGATAAGTTGGCTAACTAAACTTGTACCCAGGTTGTAATCACCCATTTAGCATGTTTTTATGAACTTTAGCCTATTTATTATCTAGATTTTTATTTTATTAATTTAAACTAACTATATATTTAATAATTCCACTAAAAAGTTTTGCTCTCTGGCACACTGATTTCAACAGCTGGAACGGGAACTTGCTGAACTCAAGGGATCTGGCAAAGGGCACAATGATAGATCCAATAACAATGAAGTAACTGAACTTGAAAAATCAAAGAACTGTGAAACTGTCACAGAAGAACCAAATCTTCAACAGAAGATATTGACCAAACTAAATGCCTTGAATGAAAGGGTAACATTCTGGAACAAAAAATTAGATGAGTATGTTTTATGAATTATCTAGTTGTTCAAATTTGAAAATGAGAGAATAGAATGTTCTAGGCTATCAGTTGAGCTCAGTTCCTTTCTTCATGAGTGGAAAGAATTATATTACGAAGGAAAACATGGAATGTGTTTCCAGTCCAGTTCCCAGTAGAGCTAGACATCATTGGTTCAAAGCTGACACATGTTGTTTTTCCAGAGGCAATACTTACTTAGGCATAGCGAACTTCCCCCAACTGGCTTCCTGTCACATCACTGCTATGGTGTTTGCAAACTAAAAACAGAGATGCCACTGATGCAGAAAACTCACCACATAGATCTGACTGAGCAAAGCATATACACAGTTGTCCGGAATCATGTAGAAACAAACTCTGGTTGCATATCAACTAGAAATATAAAACAGGAAGACATAGTAAGTACTGTAAATTTTTTATTTACTAGGGCACTAAATGGTTAAGTAGGTTTGCCCTATAAATACTACTACTACTAATAATAACTAACATTTATTGGGTTCTTACTTTGTGCCAAATTCTTTGCTAAGAGCTTTACAAGAATTTTGCATATAATCCTCAAAAAAGCTTTTGCAGGTGTGGTACTATTAATATTGCCATTTTACTAAGAAACTACAGCATAAAAAAGATCTGAGAGCCATAAGTGGTGGAGCCAGGACAGCCTTCTAACCTCCACATATTCTGAAATTAACATAATTTGAAGTGATTTTAATTGTCAGAAATAGAATATCTTTTCCTTGGTTTAACTGTTAACACCAGGCTTTATTTATCCATTGACAGAAGCCTATATTTTCACATCAGCTATTAAAAAAAAATCTATTTTAATTTTATTGTGATTTTTAAGTGTTTCTAATAGCTTTGTTGGTTTTTTTTTTTTTTTTTTAAATAGAATTGAAGCAATTTATCGTGTTGAAGTAAAGCAAAAGAAGAAAAGTCATGGATTATTGATCCCATTTTTGTTAATTGAGTTGGAAACTGTGGGAAATATCCACTTTGAAGAAGGCACTCGATCTGATGACTGGTAAATCTATCTGAAATTTAGTTACAGCTTTAAAAATAATTTTTGGTGCTTAAGATAGATCATCAACCAAAATACCAACTTATAAAATCTCAAGATATGCAATTTTCAAAAAAACTTATCATATAGAATATTCATCCACTGGAAATTGGCCATTACCTATTTTGCCATCAATACATTTTCTGTTGCCAGAATACAATTTTTAAAAGTTTATGGCCAAGTATTAATTTTACATATGTTTACACTGTTCATTTCTGGACTAGATACAAGCCTGGATTCTGAATACTGTATGAGAAGCTAGAATAGAGAAGGAGTGCAGAAGCAAGATTGGCCACAGCAGGTTGTAAACACTGGAGGAGCCTCCCTAGCAAATTTCCTGCAGGTCCATAGTCACAGTCAAACCAGTTGTCTAGAGTTAGTTAGAGTCAGGGTGCACATGGACTTTGTGAATTAAAATAAGGCATACACTTGGGGTGCCTGGGTGGCTCAGTGGGTTAAAGACTCTGCCCTTGGCTCAGGTTATTATCCCAGGGTCCTGGGATCGAGAGCCCTACATCGGACTCGCTGCTCAGCAGGGAGCCTGCTTCCCCACTCCCAGACCCCCTCCCACCCCACTGCCTGCTTCTCTGCCTACTTGTGATCTCTGTCTGTCAAATAATCTGAAAAAAAAAAAAAAAAAGTGATCTTTAAAAAAAAAATAAGGCATACACTTAAAAGCTAGGAATGTGGGTGGAAAACCCATTTAGATAAAAAATGGAGAGAGCCACCAGAAACAGAAGCAGCAGGAAATGGGCATACACACTTCAAAATTAGGAGAAGGAAAGAAAAAGTGAATTGGGGGAAACTGGAGGGGGAGATGAACCATGAGAGACTGTGGACTCCAAGAAACAAACTGAGGGTTTTGGAGGGGAGAGCGGGGGTTAGGTGAGCCTAGTGGTGGGTATTAAGGAGGCCACGTATTGAAAGGAGCACTGGGTGTGGTGCATAAACAATGAATCTTGGAATAATGAAAAAATTAAATTAAATTTAAAAATGAATAAAAATAAAAATAGGTATCAGTGAAAAAAAAAAATTGAAGCCTACTGGTACAAAACCAGGAAGTGGTTGTGCTGCCTCATCTTGAGGATACAACTAAAGAAATGATTCTAAAGAACAGAAAAAGGAAGGGAGCAGGGAGGGAAGGAAGGAAGATGAGAGGGGGAGGAAGGAAGGAGAAAGAAGGAAAGAAATGAAGGAAGAAAGAAGGGAAAGAAAAATTTTGCAGCAGAAAAATATCACTAACTTTAACTTTCACATTTCTGCAATCATTTTCTCAAAATTGGGGAGCTTACAAACAAGCCAAAGATTGTCATAGAATCCTAGAAGCATACTGTAAATGTGGGTGTGGAGAGAAATCAGGAAACACATAAAGTGATAGATGGACTTGATATATCATCCCAGAGGATTTTACTTGCAGTCAGTGTTGAAAAATATACTGACCTTTCTGGAGTAAAATGGAAAAAATTGCATTTACCTTGTATAAAGAAAAATACATGATTGTTATGGATTACCTTAAAACAAGCCCCTGATTTATACTATATGTAGCTCTTACCTCTGTGAATAAAATCTTCTCAAGGGCCTTGGGGATACATTGGTGGGAAAGTCTGCCCAAGTGAGAAAAAGACCTTTTGTATCTTTGCATCCATTTGCCCAGCAGTTACCACTGTTCAGTTAACCACAATAGTTGATTTTTATGTACAAAGATATAAAAGGTATTAATTCCAATTTCCATGTAAACAAATAAAGGCCTTGATTTTTTAAGTGCAAAAACTGCATGGTGTCTGTCTGTTGGGTACATATATAATTTTTTAGTCTTTCGTTTATATTCACTCAACCTAAATAGATTTGTTTCTTACTATTTTTTTTTCTTTTTATAACTTATTGCGGAGGAGGCTTTTTTACAGAGCAAGTAGATTATAGAGTAAAAAACATAAAAGCAAAATGACTAGGGGCACCTGGGTGGCTCAGTCATTAAGTGTCTCCCTTTGGCTCAGGCCATGATCCCAGGGTTCTGGGATCGAGCCCCGCATCAGGTTCCCTGCTCAGGAAGCCTGCTTCTCCCTCTCCCACTCCCCCTGCTCGTGTTCCCCCTCAATGCTGTGTCTCTCTCTGTCAAATAAATAAAATCTTAAAAAAAAAAATTACTAAAAACCCGTTTAGAGGGGTGCCTGGGCGGCTCAGTGGGTTAAGCCTCTGACTTTGGCTCAGGTCATGATCTCACGGCCCTGGGATTGAGCCCTGCACTGGGCTCTCTGCTCAGCAGGGAGCCTGCTCCCCATGCCCCCTTACCTCCCCACCCCACTTTCTCTGCCTGCCTCTCTGCTTACTTGTGATCTCTCTCTCTCTGTCAAATAAATAAATCTTAAAAAAAAAAAAAAAAAAGCCATTTAGGTAACTTTGTCACCCTGATGGTATATAAGATTTGATGGATTTTTTTAAAAAATTATTTATTTATTTATTTATATGAGAGAGAGAGAGCATGAGCAGGGGGAAGGGAGAGGGAGGGGCAAAAGGAGAGGGAGAGAGAGAAGCAAGCTGAGTGAGGAGCCCATGCAGGGCTTGATCACAGGACCCCAAGATCATGACCTGAGCCCAAGTCAGATGCTTAACCAACTAAGCCACCCAGGCACCCCAGCTTTGATGGATTTAGATGTTCATTAGCAATTGTTTACTTGGTTTAAATAAGAATAACCTTGACCCACTTTAAGAAGAAAATCAAATATATATTGGCAGAATTTGAAAGATTGTTTTTTACTTTTAGTGTACCACAAGCTTGGCCACCTTAGCTGTGATTTTTTTATGGATGTTAAGAATTAAGTACTGGCATGCCTGGCTGGCTCTGCTGGAAGAGCATGTGACTCTTGATCTAGGGGTCCTGAGTTCAAGCCCCACACTAGGCGTAGAGATTATTAAAAAAAAAAAAAAAAAAGGAAATAACTACTAATGTGCTTTAAATTGCTCAATGTGCTACATGTCTGCTTATTTTATTTAAGCACTGGCTTCTCTTATTAATACTTTTAAAATCAGTGATTTAGGATTTAAATAAAAAGTACTAGAGTAGAGCTAGAACCCAAATACAAAGATTTTGTGTCAAAATAGTCTTTGCTTATTTCTTTAGGAAAAGAGCATTGCAGATTTCTAATTATGTATCATTTGCTATTTCTTCACTTCATTTATTTTATGAAATAAAAGGACTACATTTTTCAGTTCAGAGAAGACCTTGTTTTATAGAGATTTCCTTGTTGAGTAGATTTTTGCCACTGTAGCATTATCATTATAGATTCTTATTATCTACCTGTGTATTACCAGTTGAGTTAGCCACTGAGAGCAGACAACATTGGTCAAGTCAGGACTCACTCCAAGGCATAAAAGACACTGTCCTTGTGCTTGAGAAGCTTCAAACCTGGTTATAGATCTCAGAGCATTTACAATTAAAAAAAATAAGTTCAAAGCATCACAAAATAATATATAAGTAACTATAAGTTCCTTGGGGACTGATAAAATGTTTCATGTACCTTGTAAGTAATAACAACTAGCATAGGGCTGGCTGGATTCATAACTCTATAATAACTACTATTTGATGTTTCTGAATCACTTCATAGATACTCACTTAACAGTTTCACTTTTGTGTATATAATGACTTTCAGTAATCTACTGTTATATATAAAGATTTCGTGCTTCCTGTACTCTTTCAGGGAGTTACAGCAGCATAAACTTTTTTTTTAATGTTCGTTAGCCACTGCATAGTACATAATTAGTTTTTGAAGTAGTGTTCAGTGATTCTTTAGTTAAGTATAACACCCAGTGCTCATCACAACGTGTGCCCTCCTCAATACCCATCACCCTTTACCCCTCCCCCCACTCAACTTTTTGTTTTATACAGATAAGATATTGGTATAAGTCAGCAAATAAGTTGACAGTATTTAGAATTTTGAAGTACATTTTAATAGGTCTTACTGAGCTACAGCCATTTTAAAAACATGCATTCTACATTTGCTAAATGAGTGTGTCATTTGGATATTATTGAATGATTGTAGGCATCTCTCATGTAAATCAATCTCAGTCAATGATGTATATCACCACTGGGGATGCTCACACATTCCGGTACCACTGAATGAGTGACAGTACCCAGTGAAATGATGGGCCCTCATTCTCCTAGCCTCTACCATACTTGATGCTGCTAACCATTCCTTCTGTAACTTTACCTCTCTTGTTTTGTTTTGTTTTGTTTCTTTTTAAGATTTTATTTAATTATTTGAGAGAAAACACAAGTGGAGTGGGGGGTGGAGGGAACAGGGGGAGAAGCAGGCTCCCCACGTGAGGCTCGATCCCAGGACCCTGAGATCACGACCTGAGTTGAAGGCAGATGCTTAACCGACTGACCCAACCAGGCATTCCTCACCTCTCTTGGTTTTTGTACTTAGACATTTTCTATTTCCTTTTTATATTCTCTTGCTAGTCTCTTGTATTCCTGAACTTTTAAAAACTACTTACAGTTATAGTCTTTCTTCTTTACTCTAGTCCTGTAGATGCTATCTGGATGTCCAACTGGTAAGGCAAACTCAACACATTCAAAAGAGAACTCATCTGTGAAGTAATAAAATACATAGTAAGGTTAGAGTCAGAAAACCTAGGTTACACTCTATGTACATAATCTTGAAACAGTCATTTAACCCATTTGAACCTCATCTCTAAAAATGAAAAAAATGAAAATCTACCACAAAAGTTTACTGCTAGGATTAGACAAAATAGTGTGAAAATTCTTAGTTCTTAATCTTTATGTTTTTGTTTTCTATCTACAAACCACCCTTTCTCCTGACTCCTCCATTTGTGTTTGTGGCACTACCATCCTACCAGTCATGCAGACGCAATCAACACTGAAGCCATTCTTGACTGCTTTCTCTCCCTCAGTCTCCACCTCCAGTCAGGCCAAGTCCCTCTATGGTATCTCTTGCATTCATTCTCTCCTCTCCATAGTGGCCCTAATCACCTGCACCCAGGGCCTCAGAACCTTCCTCTTAGATCTGCATGCATTAGGCACTTGGTATTTGCTAATCAATCAGTAAAGATAACTAAAGGATTTCCTATGTGGTCCCTGCTGGCATTTCCTACACAGCATTGTTTAAAACAAAACAAAAGCCTTTTATAGCAACCTGTTACCTTCCAAATTATATTCAAACCCTTCACCCCAGTATTCAGCAGCCTTCACTGTATGGTCTCTGAACTAGCCTAACTCCTTTTCAAACCCCTTCAGAGCCAGCCAAACCATGTGTGCCTCACTGCTCATGGTGCATACCTGGTATGCCACCAAATAAGTGGTTTCTTCTATTCTGCTGCCTTTGCCAGAATGCCCATCCTTGCCCACACACTCTATCACTATCTGTCAAAACTTACTTTATCTTCAAGGCCAACATCAAGAGCCATCTTTTGTGAGGGATATTTTTGTCATTTTTATCAGATTAGTCATTATTATTCTTTTTGAATCTTCATAGCACTGAGTTGTTCTCTCTCCCATCTTCTACTCTACTCTGAGCCTGTACGTGTCCCATCACTTTTATGCTCCTTTTGTTTATAAACTCAATGAAGAGAAAGATTGCATTTGTGTTCATCTTTGAATCTTTTCTATTCCATTCTCTTGCTCAGGATCCATCCACTGAGTTTCTACTATGGGCCAGGTTCTATTCTAGGTGCTGGGGGTAAAAGGCATGGGTCCTGCTCTCATCAGGCTGCATTCTGGTGTAGGAGATGATGGTAATGAAACCATATTCGGTTGTGGGATAATTGTCGATATGGAGAAGAACGGCATTCAAACCAGAATGGGGATGTAGAGAAAGTTTTCTAGAAGTGGGGACGCTTGGTAGGGAGACGCTTTGATCTGAATTTTGTAGGACAGATAGAAGTTGACTATACAGAGTATTAGGGGAAGGACTTCCCAGGCAGAGGAAATAACATCCGAGTTGGTAGTTTGAATTTTGCCCTTAGATCTATGGGACTTTTTGGAGAGGTAGAACAGATTTAGATACTACTTTATATAAATTTCTATAGTCATTATTTCAGATTCAGACTACAATGCATGTATCTCAAGCCAGTAATGACATGTTACTTAACAGCAATGCTGTGAGAAGTATCATCCTCTGTGAGGACCTGGTAATAGTAATAGTGGAAGTCACAGTACTTCTCTGTCGGCATAGGTCTGGTTCTCCCTCCTCCAGCAGTATTCCAGCACTCTGTGAATGATGTCTTTTCATCCCCAGCATGGCCAGGCGATGGAATGCATTGTTTTACTGCTCTGACCCCAGGTAGCACAGAGCCCATGTTCTCTTAGCACTGGGGTCCCCAGTCTCCAGGGCTCTAGGAATTCCATGCAAGGAAGGGCCCCACTACTGAATTTCTAGGCAGAGGAAAGTTCTAAGAAAGGACCACACTTTGTGGAGTTTCCTGTGCCATTCCTGGTTCTTGCATTCCTGGGAACCAAACTAGAAGTTAGGTATTGTCCATTTATCACTTATATCTATTCTTTAAAAAAAAAAAAAAAAAAAAGACTAGGGGCGCCTGAGTGGCTCAGTGGGTTAGGGCCTCTGCCTTTGGCTCAGGTCGTGATCCCAGGGTCCTGGGATCGAGCCCCACATTGGGCTCTCTGCTCCGTGGAGAGCCTGCTTCCTTCTCTCTGCCTGGCTCTCTGCCTACTTGTGATCTGTCTGTCAAATAAATAAATAAAATCTTAAAAAAAAAAAGACTAAAAAAAGATTTATTTATTTATTTGAGAGGGAGAGAGAGAGAATCTCACACATGAGTGGGGGGAGGGGTAGAGGGAGAGAATCTTCAAGCAGACTCCCCCCACTGAGCACAGAGCCAGAGGCAGGGCTCAATCCCATGATTCCAAGACCACTACCTGAGCTGAAACCAGAGTCAGATGCCCAACTGACTGAGCCATCCAGGTGCCCCACTTACATCTATTCTTGATTACCCTTTTATTACTATATAACAAAAACTTTATCTCAATAAAATGCCTACAGCACTTGTTTCTATCAAAGTGCAACAACAATAATAATAACAATAAATAGGGTACAAGGAGTAATGAGAGCTTCTGTGGTTTCGGGACATATAATGTAGGGGTGACCTGGACTCATTAGGCCCAGACATTGATCCCTCTATACATGCAACTATAGGTTTCCCACTCCTCATGATGATGTAGCTGTTTAGCCAGACCTCTGAACTAATTATAGGAGTTGCAACACTACTTACATCTTTGGCTGGCTCCCTATGGGCTGGGAGCTCCTGTGGGAATGGTTTGGTTTGGGCAGCTCACTTTTCAGTTCTTTTTTTTTTTTTTTTTTAAAGATTTTTATTTATTTATTTATTTGACAGAGAGAGATCACAAGTAGACAGAGAGGCAGGCAGAGAGAGAGAGAGAGAGAGGGAAGCAGGCTCCCTGCTGAGCAGAGAGCCCGATGCGGGACTCGATCCCAGGACCCTGAGATCATGACCTGAGCCGAAGGCAGCGGCTTAACCCACTGAGCCACCCAGGCGCCCTCACTTTTCAGTTCTAAGGGAAGAGTAACCGGGCAGCGCCCAACTGCCCTGGTTTAGTCTTTGCCAGTGAGAAAGGAAAACACTCTAAATAAGTTTGTCTCAGGGAGAGACCACCACCAGGAAGCTCACTTCTGCGATCCTAGCCCACACCATGCTCACGCTTTGGTTGATATGCCGGTTAGGACCAGACATCTCATTATAGGCAAGTATATCCCATATAAAATCACTTAACTTCCTTTTCAAATTGATACATTTTAAAATATCATCTTAATTAAGCCAAATTCTGTGCTACTTTAAGACAGGGCATGGCCCAGTAAGGGCAGTAAAGAGCATATGAGCACTTCCAAATATATTTTCTTGAGATCTTCACATAGCTGGCCCTTCCTTCTTCATTTCTTAGTTCAAATATCTTCTCTGAAAGATCTTACCCAAGATCAGTTTTAAGTAGCCCCCACTCCAATCCTTACATTTAACTTCTCTTTCTTCTAAGCCTTTAACAATCTATAAATTATTTTATTTATGTCTTGTTTGTTTTTTAGCCAAGTTCTTACAATATAGGTTCACTGCGAGCAGGGACCTTGCCTCTTTCACTTCTATATCCCTGGTTATGAAGTTATTTGCGGTAGTCCAAGTGAGAGATGATGGTGATTTGGACTAGGGTAATAACAGTGGTGATGACATAGGGTTATATTCAGGATGTATATTAGACGTAGGGTCAAACAGACTTGCTGAAAGTGGGGCAGAGAGGCATAATGGAGGATTACTCAACCAAAGTATCTTTTAGTCAGAACACATATATAATAATTAATAAAACTCTTACTTTTATGTTTCAAAGTTTAGCCTCTCTTTTATTGATTGATAAGTGTGATATGCCAATGTATCTTTAGCAAAAAAAACATAAAATAATGGACTATAGCTTTTATATGTAACTTTGTGTTCTTCAACATTTTTAGGACAATCTGTTCTTTGTATATATTCTGTCTTCCCATATAGGTTTAACTCTTGCTATGAATTAATTCTCTCACGTTTTTGTACATGGGACTTCAGAACATATGGTATTACAGGAGTGAAAGTAAAACGTGTCATCAAAGTCAACAACCGTATTCTGAGACTAAAATTTGAAGAAAAATTCCAAAAGTTTTTTGACAATGAAGATATGCATGATTCAGAGTAAGAAGTTAAACTCCATAAGGAACATTTTTATAGAAGTGTGATTTTATTTTGTACAAGAGTCTTTCTGTTTTAAAAGTTAACACTATTAAAAATACACCTCATTAGTAAATATTGCCTGTTCATGCATTTTGACTAGGATGACTTTACCCACACTGGGGCTTTTTTTGAGATTGAGGGGGATTGGAGGCTTAGTAATGCTGGTGGAACATTCATTGTAAATGAGAAATATCCTGGGCAGGATATACGGTTGTCTTATCTATAGCTAAGCTTTTTAAAAATCAATTCTCAAACTTCTTCTTTTTTTTTTTTTTTTTTTTTTGGTCTCAACTCTTCTTAAGGAACTATCGAAAGATGCTGGAATGTCTTTTTTACGTTTTTGATCCTGAAGTTACAGTGAAGAAAAAGCATCTGCTCCAAATTCTTGAAAGAGGATTCAAAGACAGTGAGACAAGCAAGGTAGCATAAGATGTTATTCAGAATAATGCTTTCTTCCTAATGAATAAAGCTCTGCCATTGGTTAGGCAGGGTTTAATTCTTAATCTTTTTATCCATATTTAAAACGAACTGCTGTTTCACAGCTTGGTACTGGAAAGTATAGCATCTTCCTTCTTTGTCTTATACCAGAGTAAGTCTGTCATTTACTTTATCTGCCTGACTTTTTCTTTCTAGGTATCCTATTTTGTGTTGTGATCTTGAAATCTACTTCTCTAATCTGTTTTAAACTCTCTAATGTTCATCCTGAAAACGCTTCCCACCTTGAAAAAAGAAATCCATTCACTCGACACTGCTGGGCTTTCTAGCTATCATCCTGTTTTTCTGTTTCTCTTTTACTGCCAGACCTCTTTATTCTATACTTCATTGTCCCCACCTTGCCCCTGGTCACACTGAGCTCTAAAATATCCAACCATCCCTCCTTATTCTTCCACCCTTTTGATAAGGCGGCTGTAACATGCAGGTATAGAGCAGTACCTCCTAATCCTTTTCACATCATGGCACACATGAAATGATAATGTTGCTGCATTTAAATCCTGGCTTTCCTGCTCACCAGCCATGTGCCTTCACATAGCTCTGTCTCTTTCTTCCTATCTGAATGAAGGTGATATTAGTATTTAGTCCACAGAGTTGTTGGTAGGATTCAGGGAAATATGCATTAAAGAAGTCTTGGATACTTGTACATCCGTGTTCATAACATCATTATTCACAATAGCCAAAAAGTATAAACAACCCAAAGGCCCATCAGCAGATGAATGGATAAACAAAATGTGCTTTATCCATACAGTAGAGTATTAGTCAGCCATAAAAAGGAATTAAAGTCTGACACACGCTATAATGTGGTTAAACTTTGAAAGAATTATGAGAAGTGAAAGAAGCCAAACACATGGGCACCGGGGTGGCTCATATGGTTAAGTGTCTGCCTTCGGCTCAGGTCATGATCCCAGGGTCCTGGGATGGAGTCCCGTGTCAGGCTCCCTGCTCAGTGGGGAGCCTGTTTTTCCCTTTGCCTCTCTGTCTCTCTCTGTCTCTCATGAATAAATAAATGAAATCTTAAAAAAAAAAAACAGCCAAACACAAATGAAAAAAATACTGTATAATTCCACTTACATGAGCTACTTAGAAAAGGCAAATTGGTAGAGACAGAAAGTAGAATAGAGGTTACCAGGGGGTGGGGAGGACGGAGGGATAGGGAGTTATTGCTTAAAGAGCACAGACCTTTTATTTGGGATGATGAAAATTTCTGGCAATGAATAATGGTGATAGTTGCACAACATTATGAATGTACTTAATGCCAATGAGTTGTACACTTAAAAATGATCTAAGTGGTAGTTTTACTTTATGTATTTTTTACCACAATAAAAAAAAATCACCAAAAAAGCATCACAGCCACTCAGTGAAGAATGGACTGGAGGGAGCGGGAGCAGATGACAGGGGCAGCAGCTCAAGCTAGAGGTGATGGTGGCTTCAGCAGGGTGGTGTGGTGAGAGTGCCCTCATTATGCTTTCTAGAAGAGAAGTGAGGAGGAGGTAAGGAATAGAGGATTTTAAGGCGGAGGGTGCTCAGGGTGATTCCAGAGAACTATGAGCTATCATGGGCACAAAGGGTGGCAGAAAGATGGGGCTAACGTTTGTGTGTTTTCTTGAGATGCTCTAGAAGTTTAAAACAAATAGTTTTGAAAGACCTAGTATAGAGAAAAGACTATAACATCTTCTATCGATTACATTTTAAAATGATAATATTTCAGATATATTAGATTAAATAAAATGTATTAAGAAACTTTACCCCAAAAAATTACCCAAAAAGTTCTTGGACCAATTCCTGGCACATGGAAAGTTTTTATGTAAAATTTACAATTATTATCTGAAACATCTGATGCTATGGACTGCTCTTTCCTTTTTGGAATTCGTTTGGCATCCACGATATTACACTATTGTTATACTATTCTTCTGATTATCCTGCCTTTGTTTCCTTTTTATGCTTCCTCTTCCCTCTGAACATGAGAATACCACAAGATTAAGGTTTACTAATCTACCCTTTTTTTCTCTGCATACTATCAATTACTCTCATTGTTAAAATCTTAGAAATGGGGGAACATAATTGGCTAGAAAAATCACCGTGTAGCACATCGATCTGATAAACTAGATTTTTATGCTATGATGAGCATGCAAGGAGTAAAGATGAGTATTTGCTGCATCATTTAAAACATGGAATAAGACTAAAAACTAAAAACATGAGCTGCATAAGCAGTTTAGAAGACGAATTTTATTTAAGTTGGCAGAGGGCTGGAGGGCAGGGGAAAATAAGATATTCTCTTTGATACCCAAGGACTTGGTCAATAGCCATAGAAGTGGCATTTAGTCCATCTTTGCTTTCTCCAGAACGTACATCCTCAGCCTCCTGATCTCTGCTCTGGCACCGGCAGCTGCCGTTCCTACCTGGTTACTCTGCCTTATCTCCTATTCTATCTAAAACCAGCCTTTAATCTTTTGTCCATAACCAACTCTCCCGTCTTGTCATTTTCTACTAATAATGCTGTCATTCTTTTCACTGACCGGACCAGGTTCAAAGCCTTGAAATCATATCTGACCACTCCCTCCTCCATTATCCATATATCTAGTCATTCACAATTTGTAGTGATTCTTCCTTTATGGCATCACTTGCATTTTTCCTTTCCCTCCCCATTCCCATTGCCTGCCACCACTTCGAACATTTCTTCCAGAAGTGCCTGGGTGGCTTAGTCGGTTAAACGTCCAGTTCTTGATTTCAGCTCAAGTCTTGATCTCAGGGTCTTGAGTTCAATCCCTGCATTGGACTCCATGCAGGGTGTGGAGCCTACTTAAAAAAAAAAAAAAAAAAAAAAAAAATTCCTCTACTGTTTGCTAGTAGTTTCCTGGTAGGCAGTCCTGACCTTGGTCTTCCTCTCTATTCCACCTACCTTTAACAGTACAAATTAATCTTTCCTAAAAAATTATTTTCATCTCTCACACTGCACTGTTTCATGATGAAAATTCTTCAGTAGCTTCCCATTACTGATAATAATGAAATCCAAATCCCTCTGCCTGGCATTTAAGGCCCCTCAAAATCTAGCTTCAACCTAATTCCCTATTACCAAATATACAAATATCCCAGATGAAGTATGTGCTTTCCTTACGATTCTTCTAAACACGCCTCAGTGCCATGGCCTCCCTCTGATGAAATGCCCTTTCCTGCTTTTCACCTGTGGCAAACTTACCCTTCAAGTCTCAGCTCAAGGACTTCTACCTTTGTGCAGCCTTTCCTGAGTTCTCAAATGGTAGGAGCCCTCTTACCTGTTTACGGGTCTATCAAAAAGTCAATATGGAGAACTGTAAACGAATGATTTACTTAAAGAATTCTCTAGCAAACTTAATATATATGCTGCCAAAGCGAGCACCCCTTTAGCAAACTTAAAACATATATACTTACCGGGTGCCTGGCTGGTTCAGTTGGGAAAGCGTGTGACTTTTGATCTCAGAGTCATGAGTTTGAGACTTGCATGGAGTAGAGTTTAAAAAAAAAATTTAAAAAACCTATAAACTTATATTTCACTTGTCTTTTTTTTTTAAATTTTATTTATTTATTTGACAGAGACAGCGAGAGAGAGAACACAGCATGGTTAGTGGGAGAGGGAGAAGCAGGCTTCCCACCAAGCAGGGAGCCCAATGCAGAGCTGGATCCCAGGACCCCGGGATCATGACCTGAGTTGAAAGCAGATGCTTAATGACTAAGCCACCCAGGCACCCCTTTTTGTCTTTTTTTTAAAGGTGTTATTTATTTGAGAGAAAGTGCAAGAGAACACAAGCGGCCAGGGATGGGGGGAGAGGGGCAAAGGGAGAGGGAGAAGCAGACTCTCCACTGAGCAGGGAGCCCAATGCAGGGGCTCGATTCCAGGACCCTGAAATCATGACCTGAGCCGAAGACAGACGCTTAACCAACTGAGCCACCCAAGCGCCCCGTCTTTTTCTTTCTTTTTATGTAGGACCAAAGCCTTTGATATGAGGTTGGAACTCCTGAGTCTTTCTTACATCAGGCCACAACCATATTACATGCTAGTTTCAGTTTCTTTAAAGTTGAGCATGAACTTAAAGATTCTTGCAAAGCAACTTGAGTACAAAAATCAAACTAGTTTTAGTTTGTATGATCCTCCCGGCCACCACCAAACTTCTGTGTTTGCCTCACCTTCACATATTCTAAAAGAAGCTTCTAATGATTACTCTCTCTGCAGTCTTACCAAAACTTTCCACTTAGTTTTCATAGACACAACTCTCATTCTTTCTCATATTTCATTGTTTTATTTAATGTGTATAATTTCAATAACCAACATAACTGGTATTAAAAAAAATTTTAGGAACACAACTGGCTTTTCCTAAGCATGAAACACAACTGGGTGGAATAGAAATACATCTGTTTTTTAAAAAAATTTTATTACTGAAATACAGATGACATACAGTGTTATATAGTTTCAGGTGTACAATATAGTAACTCAACAATTCTATACATTCCCAGTGCGTACCTCAACTAGTGTAGTTACCATCTCTCACCATACATTATTGACAATATTATTGACCAATTCTCTATGCTAGTCCATCAGTATTTTTTAAAGTACCCTCTTATCCTTGAACTGTCACCATACTGTGGGTTCTAGAAAGGATGGAAAATACTGCTTAATCTTGTAAACTGGTTAAGTGGCAGTCAGTGGCAGTTGAAAATTTTATTGTAGCATGTTTGTTATATTGAAATGCAATTGTGTGTGTGTTTCTCTATAAGTCCTTGAGGGGAGGGACTTTCTTTAGAGATTCTTAGTGGAAATCTGATTCTACATGATGGATAGTTGAATAGATGGGTAGATAGCAGTCATACCTGTTTCTATATATCATGTGCTCTTCTCTTAAAAAGACTTTCCTTTAAAATTTCTGATTATCGGGGGTGTCTGGGTGGCTTAGTCGTTAAGTGGGTTCTGTGCTGGGTGGGGAGCCTGCTTGAGATTCTTTTTCTCCCACTCTCCCACCTAAAAAAAGAAAAAAAAAGTAGATCTTATTTGACATATCTTGTGATGGTTTTTATTTTTAATTATTTAATTTAAAATTATTTGTCTTCCCCTCTCTCTCTCTCTCTTTTTTTTTTTAGATTTTTTACATTTTCTGATTCTATTTTTTTGTTGCTATCTATTTTTTAAATTATTTTTTTCACCATAATCATTTAGTGTACTCCTAATCCCCATTCCCTATTTCACCCATCCCCCCACTTACCTTCCCTCTGGTAACTATCAGTTTGTTCTCTATAGTTAAAAGTCTGTTTCTTGGTTTCTCTCTTTTTTCCTTTGCTTGTTTATTTTGTTTCTTAAATTCTACATGAGTAGAATTATATGGTATCTGTCTTCCTCTAACTGCCTTATTTCACTTAGCATAATACACTCTAGCTCCATCCATGTTGTTGTAAATGGCAATATTTCATTCCTTTTTATGGCTAAATAATATTCCATTGTGCATATACACCACATGTTTTTTTATCCCTTCATTTATCGAGGGACACTTAGGCTGCTTTCACAATTCGACTATTATAAATAATGTTGCAATAAACAGGGGGGTGCATGACTCATTTTGACTTAGTGTTTCTGGTTTTTGTGTGAAAATACTTAGTAGTGTAATTACTGGATTGTAGTCTTGTTCTATGTTTAATTTTTTTTTAAAGATTTTATTTCTTTATTTGACTGACAGAAATCACAAGTAGGCGAGAGGCAGGCAGAAGGAGAGAAGGGGAAGAAGGCTCCCTGCTGAGCAGAGAGCCCGATGCGGGGCTTGATCCCAGGACCCTGAGATCATGACCTGAACCGAAGGCAGAGGCTTAACCCTCTGAGCCACACAGGTGCCCCTATGTTTAACTTTCTGAGGAATCTCCATACTGTTTTCCACATTGGCTGCACCAGTTTGCTTCCATCAAAAGAGCACAAGAGTTCCTGTTTCTCCACATCCTCACC
The DNA here is from genome assembly GCF_002288905.1 of Enhydra lutris kenyoni. Lineage (NCBI taxonomy): Eukaryota > Metazoa > Chordata > Mammalia > Carnivora > Mustelidae > Enhydra > Enhydra lutris. Next base: position 56,021,091 of record NW_019154088.1, read on the forward strand.
AACACTTGTTTCTCGTGTTTTTTATTTTAGCCCTTTTGATAGGCATGAGGTCATTTCTCATTGAAGTTTTGATTTGCATTTCCCTGTTGATCAACAAGTTGAATATCTTTTCATGTCTTTTTGGCCATCTGTATGTCTGGAGAAATGTCTGTCCATGTCTTCTGCCCATTTTTTAATTGGGTTATTTGTTTTGTAGGTATTGAGTTTTATAAGTTCTTTATATATTTTGGATACTAACCCTTTATTGGATATATCATTTGCAAATATCTTCTCTAATTTAGTAGGTTGCTTTTTGTTCTGATTCTTTCCTTTGCTATGCAGAAACATTTTGTTCTGTAGTCCTGACAGTTTATTTTTGCTTTTATTTCCCTTGCCTCAGGAGACATACCTAGAAAAATGTTGCTACAGCTGATGTTAGAAAGATTACTGCCTATGCTCTCTTCATGATCTTTCCCTCTGTTATTTGAAGGCCAAGACCATGCTGTAGCTGCCTAATGCCATGCACATAGCTTGTATCTGATGCATATTTAGTGATATTCATTGGAAATCTGAGAAGGTTCTATTTACTGGAACATGGAATTTATAGTAACATGAGCCACATTTTAGTATTTATTTTAAAAAAATCTTTGGATGACAGGTTTCAAAAAGAAAAAATATATAAGCAATTCAGCATTTATAGAAAACATATATTTTTAGATAAAGTGGCTACTAATATTAAACTAGTAATAATGTCAAAACTGAGATAGTGACAAGGAGGAGCAGACCTGAGTTCAAATCATGACTTTGCTAATTTCTACTTCTGTCTTTGGATAGACTGTATAATCTCTCTTAGCTCTAGGTTTTCTACTACTAAAACAGAGATTTTATTGACTTTTCAGGACTACCTTCAGAGGAAGTAATGTGAATTTTACTGAAGTACTGTATTTCTGATCAAATACTTTAAGAAATAAATCTAGTCACAGAGCAAAGCAAACTTTCAATGCATTAGCACAATGAGATGTATCTGGAAATCACTGTAGATTATTAAACCAAAAACACCATTATACCAAATCTTTACTTATATATCTTAAATGTATCTATCTATATGTATATATCATATCTAAATAGAAACTTCACTGATATAATGTCACGCAGGATTTTCTTTTTGGAATTTGCATGATTGCTCATGGAGTATCCTTGCAAATGTGTAAAACTACAGCTCCTTCACTACACAGTATTGTCAGCCTTGCCTCTGGCTGCTTTTATGGGATAAATATTATACTGTATCACTTTTTGTAAACTTGTTTCCATGTAAATTTAAAACATATAAATGGCCTTACACCACGAAGTTGCACCTGAAGGTTGTCTACTTTTCAGCAAATCTAGTCTGACTTTTCTTTGCCCACACCCACAAACATTTACCAGTAAACCATCTGTATTGAAGCTGAAGTACTGTCAATTTTATAAAAATACTCAGACTTTGTTTTTTCTTTATAGCTGCCTCTCAGAAAAGAAGCTGTGGTTCTTGCTAACAGCCTCAGTATGTGTGAGTGCCCCAGAATTGAATTTTTACAGCAAAAGTACAAAGATGAGAAGAACAACTCTCTTGAGCATGAGCTCTTCAGGCATGGTAATACAAATACACAGATTTTTTGAACTTTTTAGTTCTAAGTCTTCATTAGTTAATTTTGTAACATTTTTAACACTTGGTTTTATCAATCAGGAAGATTTTCTAAAAACTATTTTACTTATTATTTACCAGTGTAGTGATATATGACTTTTTGATCTATTACTTCAGTCAAGTTATAAACAAATATTTACTGATCATTGTGTAAACATTAATAGGATGGGACTCGTTTGTTAGTCATGTTTAATCTAATTATATGGAACAAGCACTTTTCACGGTCTGCTTTGTTCATTGACAAGACAAGACGAGCCTAGGGTCCTCCTACTACGTTGCCATCCTACCTCCTCTCTCTCAATCTCCTTTTATCTCCATTAACTTGTGTCCTAAAAATAAACTCAGTATATATGCATCACACACACACACACACTCACACACACACACACACCCCAAACCTCAAGTTCACAGGGCAGAGAAAAGAGAACCTGGCCCAATTATGCAATAATCATCATACCAAGCACTGGTGAAGGGAGGCCTTATTTGTCCTTAATCATTGTAATAGAAGATAAGAAGACCTTGTTGTAAATCTAGAACTGGCTAAAGGGGTGCCCGCGTGGCTCAGTTGTTGAGGTTCTGCCTTTGGCTCAGGTCATGATCCCAGGGTCCTGGGACCAAGCCCTGAATTGGGCTCCCTGCTTGGCGGGAAGCCTGCTTCTCCCTCTCCTACTCCCCCTGCTTGTGTTCCCTCTCTCGTTGTGTCTCTCTCTGTCAAATAAATAAAATCTTAAAAAAAAAAAAAAGACTAAAGATAAACTGTGAAATGTATAGATTGCTTTATAAATTACCTCATAGAAGATAAACTTCTGGTAGTTTCATTTATTCACAGTGATTAGTACTTTATTTGCATCTTGAATATATAGATAAAAGTATATGAGCCAATTTGCAAGACAGTTGTGGGAGAGGTTCCCTGTTACCCACAGGCTGGGGCAAAAAACCAGCTCATCAGGTCCTCCTACCTCACCCTCCCACTGTTCATATGTTCAGTTCCACCAGTAGTATGGAATGGTTACTGCATGTTAGGCACCTGGTGGGTGACAGTCTCTGCAAACTACACACAGTGCTCCTTTATGGTACTGACAAACATTAATAATCACACAAATAAATATAAAATTATAATTTTCATAAGAGCTGTAAGATGAAATATTAGTGCATATGATCCAAGAATATATAATAAGGAGAACGGACCTGGTCAAGGAGTAAGGGATGCCTACTCTTTGGTCTCCATTACTCAACCTACTGAAGATTGAGCAGTCAGAAATTTGGTTAATTTAACTCTCTAAGAGTAATATTCTAGGTTTCAGAAAATAGCTCTGCTAAGATTATTCATGTTGAGCTACATGTATTTTGCAGTCTTTTATTAAGTTAATAATAATCAGAAAATTAAGCAGATTATTGAATATAGAAAGAACTCCTTATTTGAAGAAACCATTTGCTTCTTTTTTCTCATTCTCCTCTATTCCCATCTTAAGAAACACCTCATGATGTTTTTCTAGATCCTTCTGAAATATGTTTCCCAAAACAATTAGGGTCTCTCAATTTGCATTTTATGACTCATACATCGTAAAAAAAGGGAGGGGATCTCAATGTTTTATGCCTACTGATTACAAGTTACTTTATAGGACTAACTCCTAGAGATCCTTAGGATTGAGTGAATCCAAAGATCCCTTAGGAATCTAAAGGGAAAATAAATGTTTATCCATTCAGTAAAGATGTATTGAGTGCCTCCTATGATCTAAGCTATATGCTAGGTGCTGATGATAAAGAGATGAATTTTTACCCAGTTAATAACAATAAAAAGTTTCTTACTTTAAATTACTTAATAAAAAAAACCTTACTATTTTCTTTCCTTCCTCCTTTTCTTTAAAGCTTTGCTTGATATAATTACAGGAATCCTCTTTCACATTTACTTCATTTGGTCAACAAATATTTAGTGAGCTTCTGTTTTGCTATACAATGGCAAACAAGGTAGCCAGGATTCCTCCCCTTGCAGAACATATTGTCAGGTCTGCGACCATTAAGAAAAGTAATATGGGAAAGTTACCAAAATGAATTAGTGTTAAAATTATTTTTTATTCATATTTAGGCATCCTCCTCATTACAAAGGTCTTCCTTGGACAGAGTGTTCAGGCTCGTGAACAGGACTCCATCAATCAAGCTAACTATCCAATGGTTAATTCAGTGTTTGTTCCTCGAAAATATATACCAAGTATGTCTGCTATAAAGAGAAATGTGCTTTAATTTTTCTGAATACATAATGTTTGTGTTTAATACAGATGTGTAGAGTTTAACTTCTACCAACAAAGTTTGTAAACTTTTCTAAAAAATCCTGTTAGCTACTAGCAAGCTTTTATTTTCCTATTCCCTACTTCAGTGACACTTATATGTGTGTGTAGACTTTTATTTTGTAAAGGACACATCCATACATACTCATATACATTATACATATATACTATATATGTGTTTCATATATTATATAATACATATATGTATTTCAAAAGATGAAAAACCCACCCACTTTTAATAGCAAAGGTTTTTGGGAAATACATTTGTCAAAAATATATGGCCACACATTGAATAGAAAAATGGTAAGTATAAAAAGGAAAAGGACATGAATAAAATTAAACCCTACTAGTCTATGTAGTGGAAGGGTGACTAGTAAGTATTTCTAGAATTAAGAAACTGCCTAGGAGAGTGGAAAAAATATAAAAAATGGAATACTCTTAATAACATGATAGAACTTGCTGAGTTTATTGTTTATTAATCTGTGTAATAATGAAAAATATATATATTTCATTTTGAAGAGTATTTTTCTTGTTTTTTTTTATTTTACTCTAGATTCTGTCATGGGACAAAGAAACTGTGATTGCAGCGTTCGGCAGTGCAAGTGGTTTGTCTTTGATCATGACCTTGTTTTGCCAGAATACATTGTTGAACTTGAGTATATTACAGTGGTACGGATATATTTTTAAAATTGGAATTCCTTAAATAAGGACAGAACAGTAATTTGAAGTCTAATAATGTAATGTCAGGTTTATATTAAATATGTCTATTTATACATAAACATATAAAATGGTTATTTGGTGAAGGGTTTAATTTTCAAAATAAATATTATGACACCTAAATGTTTTTGTGTGCACAAATATATTACCTGAGTAATATATGGCTGTAGTCTCACTGAAAAAGTTTCAAACTACATTGAAGAATATATAATAAACATGAAAATCTGATTTCACTTCAACCCCAGCACCACTCCCTTTCATGAAGAAATCCACTGTTAACAGCTTTGTGGGTTTGCTTTCAATCTTTTTTTCTATGTATTTATACATATAACAACATACACCATTTTACATAGTAGGATCAAGACCTAAGTATTTTGTGATGTTTTTTGCCTCTAACAATATGTTTTGGACATATTCCCACTTCAGTACATATAGGCCTATACTTTTTTTTTTTTAAGATTTTATTTATTTATTTGAGAAAGAGGAGAGTGAGAGAGAGAGCACGAGATGGGGAAGGGTCAGAAGGAGAAGCAGACTCCCTGCTGAGCAGGGAGCCCAATGCGGGACTCAGTCCTGGGACCCAGGGATCATGACCTGAGCCAAAGGCAGTCGCTTAACCAACTGAGCCACCCAGAAGCCCAGGTCTATTCTTCATTCTTTTGGTGGCTGCATACTATCCAGTAATAGTCTGATTTATTTGACTATTATTCTGTGGATGAAACTTACAGGTTGTTTCCATCTTCTTACTATTTATTTATTTATTTAAAGATTTTATTTACTTATTTGAGAGAGAGTGAAGGAGAGCATGAGAGGGGAGAACGTCAGAGGGAGAAGCAGACTCCCCGGGGACCTGGGAGCCCAATGCGGGACTCGATCCCAGAACTCCAGGATAATGACCTGAGCCGAAGACAGTCACCAATCAACTGAGCAACCCAGGCACCCAAGTCTTCTTACTATTTAAAACAGTGCTTCAGTGAATATCATTATAGCTGTATCTTTATACAAATATGGAAGTTTCTATGCAGAATAGATTTGTAGAAGAACTGGGTAGTCAAAGGATATACACATACTAAATTTTGGTAGATACTGCCAGTATTCTACACAAAGGCTTGGTCATTCTACAAATTTCCAACAGTATGTGACAGTGTTCGTTTCTTTGCATCTTTACCAAAATAAGATATTATCAATCTTTTACGTTTCGACTCTAATGAGCAAGAAAAAGAAACTTTATTCTTTCATATACCTATGGATTGTTTAGTCTTATAAACTACTTGTTATATCCTTGACTATTTTCTATTGGACTCTATCCTCTTCATATTGATTGGAAAAACCCATATAGGCATTCTTGGATATTAACCCTTTGTCTACATATATATGTTGCAAACATTTTCTGTCACTTTTCTTTTAGATTTATTTGTATCAAAAAACTTACTTGTCATTTTAGTTTGTAATTTACTTGTTCATTTTTAGGAGGTTAGATCTCTCCATTTTAGGAGGTCAGATCTCCATTTTTAGGAGGTCAGAAACAGTAAATTTCTGTTACAAATTCTGTTTTATATCTCATTTCAGAAGGCTTATATAAATATTCTCCTTTATTTTCTTCAGTACTGATATAAATTAGTTCTATAGTTTTCAACTTTTTAAAAGTCCATCTGGAAATTATTTAATATCATGTAAGAAGGGGATCAAATAATTTTTTACTTAAAAATGGGTAGCTACTTGACCAAGCATCATCTTTTTTGCTCTTTTTTGAAATACCCTCTTTATTGTTAAAATTTTCATAAATAAGAGATTTATTTATAGATGTTTCTATTCTGTTCCATTGGTCCTTTTATCTAATCTTGGACCCCTACCATATTGTTTTGGTTATTACAACCTTGATGATGTGCTTTGATATGTTATAGGGCAAATTCCCTTCCTCTGCCCCCACTCATCTTTTTTAAAAAAATGTTCTTGGCTATTCTTGAACACTTTCTCTTCCAAATAAAATTCAGAATCAGCTTGTTAAGTTCTATTTCAAAAATCTTTTTAGGATTTTGTTGAGATTGTACTGAATTTAAAAGTTAATTTGGGTGAACTGGCTTTTGCAGTAATGGAGTTCTCATCTAGGAACATGGTAAGTTATTTCATTTACTCAAGTCCTCTCTTAAAGTTTTCTTTATACTGGTGTTAAGTATAGTTCTGGGCATTTATATTTCATATTGTTATTATGAATGAGGCTGTTTCAGTCAAGTATGCTTTCAGCAAAAAGACATAGAAGCCTAGACAAATAGTAAACAGAATGACTCAAATAACAAGAAGTCGAGAGGTGGGCAGTCCTGGTTGCTGTGACTCTTCAGTCACAGATGTCAGCAAAGAACTTAGCTCCATCATTCATCTGCTTGCTAGTTCATGAGCTCTTCCCATCAGAAGATTCACTTCTTTATTCACTTTTGGGGAATTTTCTTAATTCCTTTATTATTTTTTTTCTTCCACTCTCTGTTCATCCCTCTGGAACCTTGATTAGTTAAACTTTGGGCATTCTGAATTGATCCTCCATGTCTTTTAATTTTTTTCTCTCATATTTTATATCTCCATTTTTAAATTCTCTGTTCAAGAAGATTTCCTTAATAATAGCCTCACCTCACTAATTTGATCTGTTGCCATATCCATTTGTATTGAATATTTTTATTGAATATTTTTATTTTTAATTGAATATTTTTATTTCACTAATTGTTTTTATTTTGACTCTAAAGTATTTACCCTATTCTTTCTATAGCAGCCTGTTCTATTTTGGATGCTTTATTCTCCCAGGTTTTAAGTTCTCTTATGGATCATTTTGTTTTTTTCTGAGCCATTTCTATTTATGTTGTTCATGCTCATTCATCTACAGTTCTTACCATAATTACTTAATTACCTAGAGCATCCCATTGCTATTTTACTTGTTCACTCTGAACACCAGGTTTCTCTGCATCTGCTCTTCAAAGTGGTTATCTCCTATACATGTTTTGGCTACCGGTTACATTTCTGCTATTTGTCTTCAATTCAGTCCCTTTTGATTTATGTCTCACAACTCCTTGTCTTTTGTTGGTGCCCTCTCCACTGCTGAAAAACTATTTAAAGATTATATTTTGCCAGTTTTAAGGAATTTTCAATGGGAGGGGATGAACACATTTATTCTTAGCCTACAATTTTAATCTATTTTCATTGATTTCCTAATGTGATTCTGGTCATCATAGGTATTACTATATAGCTGAAAAAAAGAGGTAACTCATCTTTGCTACATAGACTGTTTCTTGTTCAAAATGATAAATACAACAACCAAATTTTCAATACTTTTAATAAATTTTTTAGGTCAAGCCTCGCTCTTTATTTTCTTCATTCAACAATGTTATTTTAGAAGAAAGCAAAAAAAATTCAGAAGGATCAGTATTGTCCCAGGATTTGAAATTTGATGATGAAGTTATAAAAATGGATCCCAGGATTAAGCCCAGACCAAAACTTATTAGTTTGGATGATAAAACAATACTTTCTCTTGCCAAGACTAGCATTTACAGTCATATTGTGGTGAGTATTATAAGGAGTAAAATCTGGAATTTGGACTTTGAATTTGGAATCATAATCTAACACATGAAGTCTAAGGACACTAAAGCACCTATCTGGTGATGCCAGCCATCATGCTGTCAAAGTTAAAAATGACTTGACCTTTCCTTCTTTGTGGACTAGATCAGTGTTGTTTGGTAGTAATATAATATAAACCATACATGTAATTTAAAATGTTCTCTTAGCCATGCCAAAAATGTTTTAATTAAAAGATTAATTTTAAGGGGTGCCTGGGTGGCTCAGTGGGTTAAGCCTCTGCCTTCAGCTCAGGTCATGATCTTAGGGTCCTGGGATCGAGCCCCACATCAGGCTCTCTGCTGAGAGAACTGCAGAGAGCAGCTTCCCTTCCTCAATCTCTGCCTGCCTCTCTGCCTACTTGTGATCTCTCTCTCTGTCAAATAAATAAATAAAATCTTTTTTAAAAGATTAATTTTAATTAATCCAATATATCTAAAATATTATCGTTTCAATATGCAATCAATATGAAGAGTCATTAATCAGATAGTTTCAACTAAGTCTTTGATGTCCGGAGTATATTTGCAGTCTATAGCCACATTTCATGTGCTCAACAGCCACATGTCGCTAGTGACTATCATACAAGACAGTATAGGCCTAGAGGGTAGCCTTCTAGTTTACAAGGTATTTTATTCCTGAATAACAAGTAAGCTCTCTTTAAATGATTAAGACAGATAAGTTTCAAATCAGTTTCCAGGATTCATCAACATAGAATATCAGAGCTTTATCTTTATAAAATTAATCAACAGAATTTGAGTTAGTACTGAAGCAACTTTATATACACTGGGGCAGTTCTGTTGAGATATTAAGCCTACGTCCATACCTTGACTTACAGATCTGTCCATTTCAAATCAGCTACCATTCTATCTGAACTATCATTAATTATCCCTGACCTCGACTACTGCGATGGCCTTCTAACTGGGCTCCTGGCACTCTACCACTGCAATACTGCACAACACCAGGAGATGCAATTCACATTTTATGCTATTAATGTATTCTCTGGGTGCCATTCATTATATAACTGAATATAACTCAGTATGGGGGCTAGGAGGTGCCTCCTAGAGCTGTACAACAGAGGCCCTGTCCTGCTTTCACTTTGAGCCCTCAACTCATTCTCCATGTGGAAGCTAGAGCAATCTTTTCAAAATGCAAATCTGATCATGAAATCTCTGTCACCCCTCACCACTCCTACTTGAAATCCTCAAATGATTTTCCATTGTTTTTTTTTTAAAGATTTTATTTATTTATCTGACAGAGATCACAAGTAGGCAGAGAGGCAGGCAGAGAGAGAGGAGGAAGCAGGCTCCCTGCCAAGCAGAGAGTCCATTGCAGGGCTCAATCCCAGGACCCTGGAATTATGACCTGAGCTGAAGGCAGAGGCTTTAACCCACTGAGCCACCAGGTGCCCCTGACTTTGCATCACCTGGTCCCTGGTCTACCTTACCAGATTCTTTTCATATTACCCTCTCTTTAGCTCTCTGTGCTCAGCCTCCTTTCTATTTCTTAAATGCATTCTGCATGCATCCAAAAGAGCCTCTGCACTTGCTAGTCCTCCACGTGGAATGTTCTCACCTGACTCCTTTCTCCTAGTTAATTCCCACACAACATTTAGATCCATACTGAAGCATTAAAATTTTCTCTTATCTCTGAGTCTAGGTGAGATTCCTTTGTTATATGCTCTGTATCCTTCCTAGATTGTAAATTCCACAGGGCAGGGGCTATGGCTGGTCTTCGATATGTGTATCCCCAGGAGCCATATCCAAAGGGTACCCTTTAAATCATAGAGCAGTATATATACTACAATTTTCTGACCATTCTTCAAAAAATTTCTTGTACTAACAAAATCGACATATTGTGACAATTTTCTAAAAGCTGAAAATAAAGGTATCTCAAGGAAAGGATGGATCCCGCTTTCTAATTTACTCGTAAACACTGTGTAGTCTAGCATCAGCTCTGCCATTTTCTAGCACAACACCTGGCACATATGAGATACTCATTACAAAAACAATACCTTTACAAACAGCAAGCAGTTCATACAGAGAAAGTAGGTTTGCTTGAACCTGCAGAAGTGGCAAGCAAATTGATATTTGATTGATAAACTGATAAAAATACGTGAGAAGACAAGTTATTCTCACAGGACACTATCTTTCTGTGTGTGTACTGAAAGCTGAGATACAGATAAATATTCAGGATGATTTTTATCTTGAAAGTCAATTACATTGCTCCAGTGTGACATTTCTAGATCGCTTGCTTATGATGACAGTCTTTTTCAAGTGGCTGGGGGAAACAAAAAGAATGAAAAAATATTTTTTAAAATAATAAGTGTGGCCAACAGTTCTGAGTCTGCTTCTGAAAATATTTAGAAAATATCTGTTTTCAAGTTGTTTATGGGATTGCTTCTGTCCAACTTGCTTGATGTCCAACATCATCACCACCCACCAAATCTTCAGGTCTAGGAGATTAAGTTTTGACCTTAGCCAATTATTATTAGAGAGGGAGGAAAGTTTTATAACAAGATGACAATATCACCGTCTGTATCATAAATATGCAGTCTAGTGATTACAGGAGCAATCTTTAAACTGACAGCATGGAGAAATTACTGTTTCTGCACTATAATGTCAAGATTTCATATTTGAGTAATGCATTTTTTATAAAAAGCTTTACTAATTAAAGGCTTAATAAATGCATGAGTTCTGATTGGACTGAGCTTCTGACATATGTTTCTATAGATTTTAAAGGGATTAAATAAAAGTTTAAAAAAACAGCAATAGTAAAAAAAAAAAAAGTAGGTCTTTTTTATTTTCTTTGGTTTGTAAGATAACAGTGAGGAGAATAAGACTTCAGAATACCCTGGGTTGACCTCCACCTGACTGCCTTAATTTTATCAACACCCTTAGCATAAAAATGAAAGAATTTCTCATTCTAAATTTACCTATATGGCTCAAAAGCCAGAAAAACCTTTGAAGGCTTTTAGTAAGAATACTAGATAGTACAATAAGAATGTTTAGAAATGATTCACAGACCTGTACCCCTGGGGATAAAAATATATTATATGTTTATAAAAAATAAAATTTAAAAAAAAATTAATATATAAAAAAAAAAGAAATGACACCATTTATTTTCCTTTCTTTTTGCCATTACTATAAGAGAAATATCAGGATACATACCTCTTACTTTCTTTTCAGTCTTCCCCACTAGATGGAGGTTTTTTTGAGGCCATTCATAAAAATAAATAAAATATATAGCAATAAAGTTGGGAGGTGGAGGAGGATGGGTGAAATGGGTGAAGGGGATTAAGAGTACACTTACTCTGATGAGCACTGAGCAATGTACAGAATTGTTGAATCGTATTATACACCTGAAACTACTGTAACACTGTATGTTAATTTTAGTTGAATAAAAAAAAATAGACTTGTTGTTAGTTGGACGTCTGGTTTTTGCAATGACTTATTCATCTAGCATTTACTGAGCATTTGCTTTGTTTTAGGCAATGAGGTAAGTATTGGGAGTTCAAAATGAATTAGTTATTTTCCCTGTCTCATGGACCTCATTTTAGTGGAGACAGATATGTAAACAAACATAGGAAGCTTGGAGTTGCTGGGAGAACGCCAGGGAAAGAGATAAGTCTTGCGCAGACTTTTGAAGGATATGAGAAACTTAGTTGTTTACATCTCCCAGGCAGGGGTAATACTCTGTCTAGAAGTGTATGGTTTTGAAAGATCCTAGTGTTATCATGGAACACAGGGTGACTATGAGCATAGGGTGTGTACCAGCGGAAGGTAAAGATGTAGGCTGGAAAACAGGAGGGTGCATGAGGCTATGGCTGGAAGAGTAGGAGGCATGCCACAATAGGATGGGTTTTTGAAGGCAAATTTTAAATTTTAGATTTTCTTTAAGGAACAGTTGCTGTGTTTTTAAAGACCCCAACTTTCAACTTGTGGCTAGATTTAAGTCAGACTGATGGTATGGCTATCCAGTGGAAACTATGCAGTAGTTCAAAGGACAAATAAGAGTCTGAACTAAGGCACTTGTAGGGGTAATGGCATGGAATGGTTGGTTTGAGAAACATTTCTAGAATCAAGTATTTATGGAAAAGGGGAAAAGGGGGTGGTAAACAATATCTGTTCACTAGACAGTGAAAGTCTCAATCAGGTCCAAAAACATAGACTGACAGGCAGATATAAAGGAAAAATGTTGTATTCAGTTTGGACATGTTAAGTGTAAGGTTTCTGTAGATGCTATCATGGATGATACCGGTATGTAACCTGTAGAATAAACTACTCTACGTAATTTCATCCTTCTTAACAATCTTAACAAAGTTTTGAGAACTATTCGACATTCAAATGTTTCTTGGAATTTTTGTTATGTCCACGGTATAATAGGGTATAAGATGGTGGTAGTGAGTGAAGAGAGCTGGGAGGTAGACACTTGATTTTATCATAATATCCATTTGTTGTGAATACTGCAGTCAATTATATTAACATATTTTCTTGTGCCACTACTTATGATGTAGACTATGCATGAATGTAATCTTCACTTGATATCATTCACAATGGTGTAGTCGAAAGATAGAAAAATAGGTAGTCATCAGGGTATCCCCTAAATATACAGCTGTATTAACACTCCTTTTAATTGAGCACAGGATCAAATGGATAGGGAAAGTTTAGACCAAATTCTGATAGAGAAACATTTTCCTACCCCCTCTTTGAGTCTGTCCTGCTTTAACACCCTCAGCCTCTGCTCCTTAGTCCAGCGCCCTCATACAGTTTCCTGCAGTCAGGATGGCCCTGCCATCTTCTCTTGTGAGATAGCCTCACCAAAACCCCAAATCTTTAGGGCCTACGTTGCTCACTGGCTAGCTTGAGAAATAGGCATGCCTCAATAAATATCTTAACAATATATTTAACTGTTTTCTAAAAAGAATTTCTAGAACAAGTGGAAAATCAAATTAATCAAGAACAGGGTCCAGTAATGCTATTATAAGCTCTACCTTTTAAAAGCATACATTAGGTTTACTTCTTATTGGCTCTCTCTTAATATTACTTAAATAACTATGATGTAGAATATAATCTGTCTTATTTTTTAATTTACATTTCATTTTATTTCAGAATCTGAATCTCCATGGAAATAGCTTGAGTAAATTGAGAGATCTCTCCAAGTTAACAGGACTTCGAAAACTTAATATCAGCTTCAATGAATTTACTTGTTTAGATGATGTATACCACCTGGTAAGAACTGTCCTTTTGAAATTATTTAAGTAAAAGAATTAATTTAATAGATATATTATTTTTGTAATGAAGACCTCAAATATACTATATTCAAGATTATGCAGCTCAAATTAGGAACACAACACTGTGGTCTGTTACTTTGTCTAAAATAGGTCTTAGGGCACCTAACTGGCTCGGTCAGTTAAGTGTCCGCCTTCGGCTCAGGTCATGATCTTGGGGTCCTGAGATCGAGCCCTGCATCGGGCTCTCTGCTCAGCAGGGGAGTCTGCTTCTCCCTCTACCTATGCCCCTTCCCCCACCTGTTTGTGCTCGCTCTGTCTCAAATAAATAAAATCTTTTAAAAAATAAAATAAAAAATGTCAGATTCAGATTCCATTTGCAAACCAAGTATACACCTGTGGTCATACCTGATTTCTAACTACTTTAAAGTAAATTCATTTTAAAACTACTCCAGACTTATTTTTAAAATGCTCTTTGGAAATTGTCATTTCCATTTTCTTCTGCTCTTGTTTTCTCATTCTTATTTTTCTCCTTGTGAGTCTTTACTTCTTCATTTTCTGATTCACCGCTTCATATCTAAGGCTGTTAGTTCTCTTCCCACTTGTTCATTATTCATGTTGTTATTTCTCTTTCTTTCTGCCTTGTCCTCTCTGTCACATGCACAGATCTTATTTGATTTGTGTTCACCCCACCATAGATCATAGGACAAACACAGTAATGCACCATGTACACATAGCTAAGCATCTTATCTGGCTTTTGTTTTCTTTGTTATATATCATACAACAAAAGTAATTGCATATGTGGCTCCAGAACGCCAACCCAGCATCCCCTGTTTCCATTGGTCCCAAATCACAGGCCTAACTTTCCAGAACATATCATCATTCTCAGTTCTTACTCATTCCCTACCCCCTTTCATTCATATCAAAGCATCTGTGTTGCTGCTTCTCCTACTGTGGTGGGAGCTGTTGCTTTCCTTACTGATCTTAAGCTTTAGTACTAAATCTCCATCCTTATTTCTTTTAGTAAGCCAAAGTCCTTTTTTTTTTTTTTTAAGATTTACTTATTTAAGAGAGAGACAGAGTGGCGAGGAGGAGCAGAGGGACGGGAAGAGAGAACTCAAGCCACCCAGGGGCCCAAAGCCGAAGTCCTTTTTAATAGAATCCCTGATAGTCTGGGTTTGATACACAGTTTGAGGAAAGAAGGTAGTTTAATAGAGGTCCCAAGACTATATGTAAGTTGTTGGCATTTTTTATTTAACTTTTTTCTGATTTGCCAGTGGTTACAGAGGTTGTAACAGTCATAATTTTGCTTATGCACAAAATTTAAAGAGTAAGCTCTTGAGCTGCCTGAGTGACTCAGTGGGTTAAGCATCCAACTCTTGATTTCAGCTCAGGTCATGCTTTCAGGGTGGTGGGATCAAGCCTGCATCAGCAAGAATTAGCTTGAGATTCTCTCTCACCCTCCTCCTCTGCCCCTCCTCACCACTCTCACACGCTCTAAAATAAATAAATCCTTTGTGTGTTTTTTTTTTTTTTTTAAAGTAAACTCCCAAGTCAGGCAAAGCACGTGGACAGTGCTTTTAGATCGTGCTTTTAGATCGCTTAGCCAGCCGCCCAGCATGTATTTTGCAGTATGGTTTTATTGTTCTCCTTGGATAGAAAAATTTCTATCACTGTGTACTTACTGGATTGATATTACTGTGGCCATTTTACAAACAAGAGAACTGGACAAATTGTATGCCCAAGTGATATTTTCAAATTTTGAGATTAGCAAAGGTAGCTAGAAATAACCTCTCAAACATCAAGTATCTGAGGTGTAAATGTGTCTTGAAAAATGACTATAGGGATGTTAGGGGTGATCAGAGAGAGGAGACACTCTGCAGGTGTATATTCAGCTTTTTATTTTAAAATAAAACACAGATATAGAAAACTACGTACTACAAGCATGTGGTTCAGTAAATTATTAGGTGAACGTCCTTATTACTGATGCAGGTCAAGATATAGAACTTTGTAACCTACAACATAAGCCCCTTCTATATATTCCCCATCCCCTCAATAAATCATTATCCTCACCTCTTTAGTAATCCTCTCCCTGCATTTCCCCCCATAGTTCTATCACCCAAATGTGCCTCTTCATCTAGCACAATAGTTTGGTTTTGCCATTCTAGAAATTGTTTGTCTCTCTTAATTTATAGGTTTCCCTTCTCTTCCCTTCTGTCCCCTTCCACTCTCCATAGTTTATCTGTAGAAATACTTCGAGCTTCTAGTCCCAAAAGTGTCCCACAGTCTGGACCCTGTTGTTGATTTGCTTATGATATAACCCTACGTGACCTCAACCCTCCATATTGTCTGCTAATTGACAACTAGATCCAGAGACTGGATCAGGTTCAGGTTCCATTCCTCTGGCAAGTCTATAGGAAGCAGATGATATCTGATTGACTCACTTTTCTGATGCCGGTAGCCATTGTTAATGCCTAGATCCATTAATTCATCAGTGATTACAAAACGGCAATATTCTTATTCTGTCATTTCTTTTTCATTTCTTAGTTAGACTGTTTTTGTATAGACATTTCCCTTTATCTGTTATTTGGTTATCAGTACTCCCAGTAATGTAGAAAATGCAGAACGGGGGCACCTGGCTCGCTTAGTCCGTAGAGCATGCAACTCTAGATCTTGCAGTTGTGAGTTCAAGCCCCGTGTTTCATGCAGGGATTACTTAAGAAAGAAAGAAAGAAAGAGAGAGAGAGAGAGGGAGAGAAGGAAGGAAGGAAGGAAGAAAAGGAAGGAAGAAAGAAAGAAAGAAGGAAGGAAAAAAAGAAAATGCAGAATAGATGCTTACTTGTCTTTATTTACCAATTTTGAAGATAATGAATTGGTTCCTTGTGTTTTCTCACAGATAAGTAATTTCTTTTTTGTTTTAGATATCATTAGGAATACATGGACTTAAACATACTCAATGAGAGTCCATCCATTGCAACTTTTATCATGATTGAAGCTCAGATGGTCTCATCGTTAGCCAATGGGAACATCTTAAAGTTTGCTTCTTTTGCCATGACCCTAGTGGTCTCTAATAGCTTCTTTACCACCTTGTATAAGAGATGTTCCACATACATTTTCTGTGTCTTCTGCTGTAGACATGGGATTAGCCATTTCTTCAAGGAGTTCTAGTTTATTTTTTTTTTTAAGATTTTATTTATTTGAGAGAAAAAGAGAGAACATGAGCAGAAGAAGGAGCAGGGTAGGGGGAGAGGGAGAAAATGTCTAGCAATCATGGTGCTGAGCACAGAGCCCAATTCAGGGCTTGATCCCACAACCCTGAGCCCATGACCTGAGCTGAAACCAGAAATCTGGCACTTAACTGACTGAGCCACCCAGGCGGCCCGAGCACTAATTTATCTTAGAGAGAAGTGGTATGTCAGGGTTAGTATTTGTTTCTAGGTCATTCCATTGGACAGACTTGTGGGGAAGGGGTGTGTGCATGTGTGTGTGTGATATATACATATATGTATGTATATGTATATGTATATAAACTATATATGTATGTATATCTATATGTATACACTATAATGCATGTATATCTAAAACTAACCTCACAAATTTATATTGGTATTTCCAATTCAGATTCAAGACTGAAAATCTTTTAGCTTAACCTTTTCTCTGTTACTTACAGCTATCTTTTTTTCTCTCACAGCAAGAATCCTGATTCCCAAGGATACAAAGTGATAGCATTGGAATATTTAATAATTGCTTATTGTTTTATCGCTATTATGCACACAATAGTCTCAGAATGATAGCACTAATACTCTCATCAATATTGTTACTGGAAATATTTTTTTTTTAAATTTTGTGTATGTTCTTTGCATTATTCCTCATTTTAAAAAAATAATTAAAACTGGGGCGCCTGGGTGGCTCAGTGGGTTAAAGCCTCTGCCTTCGGCTCGGGTCATGATCTCAGGGTCCTGGGATCGAACCCTGCATCAGGCTCTCTGCTCGGCGGGGAGCCTGCTTCCCCCTCTCTCTCTGCCTGCCTCTCTGTCTACTTGTGATCTCTGTCTGTCAAAATAAATAAATAAAATATTTTAAAAAATAAATAAATAAAAAATAAAAAAATAATTAAAATTATCATTCCATATATATTTGGTCAGACCATGTAGCCTTGCACTATGTACACTCTCCCTTTTAGTTCATTGGTAATTATATTTAATTCTTGTCACCACACCTTCGGTTGGTATCTCTGTAAACATTTTGATTGTCTGAAAATATTCAATTATAGATTCCTCAGGAAGGGCTTATGGGAACAATATTTACAATCCTTCCGTTACTACATGTGGATAATAGTTTTTCTATATCCTTTATACATGAATGGCAGCTTTGCAGGATATAAAATCCTTAGCTCACAATTTATTTCCTTGGGCATCTTAAATGCTATTTTGTTTTCTTCTGACATAAAGTGTTGCTGTAGAAAAGTCTGATGAGAATGTATAATTTTTTTCCCTAAAGTTATATGATTTTTACTTTTAGATGGCCAGTTTCTTTAAAGTCCAGTAATTTTACTAGATTATGTCTTGGTATTTATTGCCTGGGCCAGCATTTCGGAACTACAGTGTGCTCTTCCAAAATGTTGATTAAAATAATTTTTTCTTTCCTTTTCTTTTTTAAAGGTTTTTTTTTTTAATTTAAAGATTTTATTTATTTATTTGAGAGACAGAGAGCATGAGAGAGTATGAGCAGCAGGGAAGGACTGAAAGAGAAGCAGGCTCCCCACTGAGCTGAGAGCCCGATGCAGGGCTCTACCCCAGGACCCTGGGATCATGACCTGAGTTGAAGGCAAATGCTTAGCCAACTGAGCCACCCAGGTGCCCCTTTCTTTTCTTTTTCTAACCTGGAAGTTTTTAGCCATTTTTCTGTTTCCTTGTAGGGTTTTGGTTTTTTTTTCCAGGGTCTCACCTTATTCATACATTGAATCTTTATCTATCTTCGCTATTTGTCACTTTCTCCTGAGTCCTTTTTATCTCTTAATTAAAAAATGTTTTTATTAAGTTCAATTAGCCAACATATAGTACATCATTAGCTTTTGATGTAGTGATTCATTAGTTGCATAGAACACCCAATGCTCATCAGATCATGTGCCCTCCTTAATGCCCATCACCCAGTTACCCCATCCGCAAGCCCCCTCTCTTCTGCAACCCTCAGCTTGTTTCCCAGAGTCCAGAGTCCCTCATGGTTTGTCTCCCTCTTTGATTTCTTCCCATTCAGTTTTCCCTCCCTTCCTCTATGGTCCTCTGCACTATTCCTTAAATTCCATATGTGAGTGAAACCATGTGATAACTTGTCTTTCTCTGATTGACTTATTTCACTCAGCATAATAACCTCCAGTTTAATCCACATCAATGTAAATAGTAGGTATTCATCTTTTCTGAACGGTGATTAACATTCCCTTGTATATTTGAACCACATCTCCTTTATCCGTTCATCTATTGAAGGACATATTGGCTCCTTCCACAGTTTGGCTATTGTGGACAATGCTGCTATGAACAGTGAGGTGCAGGTGCCCCTTCAGATCACTACATTTGTATCTTTGGGATAAATACCCAGTAGTGCGATTGCTGGGTCATAGGGTAGCTCTATTTTTAACATCTTCAGGAACCTCCATGCTGTTTTCCAGAGTGGCTGTACCAGCTTGCATTCCCACCAACAGTGTAAGAGGGTTCCCCTTTCTCCACATCCTTGCCAGCATTTGTTGTTCCTCTCTTGTTAATTTTGGCCATTCTAACTGGTGTAAGGTGGTATTTCATTGTGGTTTAAAATTTTAAATATTTTGATTTTACAATTCTTCCCTTTTTTATACCTTCTCTGTCTCTTAAAGCAATTATCTATTGTATTTACTAGTTTTTGTGTTTGACTATTTAGTCTTTGTTTCTAAAATGTTTTTATTTAATTTCAAATTCTTTTATGGGCTCTTTCATCTCACTTCTGAATTTTTCTAACCGAGATTTATGTTGTTATCTTATATTTTGAAGCTTTCTTAACATCTTTTTGCTTGTTTTAAAATAGTAAGTTAATAATCTTAAATTTCTGAGCATATCTTTCTGGTGTACTTTTATTGCCCACAGCAATGTTTCTCCCTCTCTCTCTCTCCGCACCCCCACCTCCCTCCACCTCCCTCGCACTCCTAGCTTTGTCTGGGATTGGATCTCAATACTTTTCTTTTGCTCATTTTTTAGTGAAATTACTTTTTTAAACTTTGAAAATGAAGTGGGGTTTGAGAAAGCTTTCCTACCTTCACAGATCTCCCTCTTGTTTATATGTGCTTTTAAAAAAAATTGTAGTGCTTCTTTTCTGAGATTTCCTGACTCTATTCCCTTCTTCTATTTTCTCTCTCTCTCTCTCAACCTCTTTCTCTTTCTTTTTCTCTCTCTCTCTCTCTCTCTCTCTCTCTCTCATTTTTGCCTTTTTTGTCCTTATCCTGTTTCATTTTTGCCTTAGCCTCAACAGTTTCTTCTTTGAGAAGGATTATATTCTAGAAGGGAGCCCTGGTGGGGCAGTTTTAAGGTTCATAAGTGCTAGATTGCTCCAGTTGCTTCAGACCTTTCTCCAAGGGGTCCCATGCACTCATCCCACGCAAAACTCCTCCCAGCTGTACTCAGATTTGTTGCCATACTTTCCAGTAAACTCTGGCTGACTATTTGGGGGCTCTATTGTTCTCAGGTCCATCAGATACTGCCCTGATGCTTCCTTCTTCCTCTCACATAGACATGGATACGATGTAGGTCTTATGGTTGTTGGTGGTTTATCCTACAGCTTCTTTGGGGGCTTATGGGGCCACCCTGTCATGTAACTTGGTTATAAATCTTGCCCATAGAATTTGGGTTTTATCAGTTTATTCTGTTTTCATGTGGGGATTCAGAGATTGAAAACCTATGCTGCCTCTGCCTCTTTATTCTCCAGTAGTGAGCTTTGCATGTGTGTTTGATGTGATTTGTGGTTACCGTGGCATTACAAAAGGTTATGATCTAGTTTAATCACTCAGCTATCATTCCTATTGTCTTCTACATTTTTTAAGTTGCCTTTGAGATATTTCATTTTTACTGTCATTTTCCTTAAGCATGTCTCTAACATGGAGAGTTTCCATACTCCACTTGCATGCTAGAAATTACTTCTACTAAGTTCCAAAAAGTAAATGCATTGTTCTTAAGTATTTATCATCCTGGTCTTGACTTTTAAATTAAAATACCCAACCTAACACTGTTTATATAATGGAAGATTTGGGCTTCGTTAATGGTGGGAAAAATATATATACGATATGGTTGTTTTAAAAGCCTAAGCAAGACATCCTTACAAGATAAGTTAAAAACTCCTAAGATTCATGTTTATCATTCAGTCACCTGAACTATCAAGAAAGGAGAGTATCTAAGAGAAAGGAACAGGAAGAGATTTTTTTTTCTCTGAAAATAGCTCCACCACAGTCAGAGTTGGCCAGGGAAAGACAAATATGTATGGCTATTTGCAATCTTAATCTAGATTATGTGCCTAATTTTTTATTGAGACAATACTTCTGTCTTATCTTTTCCAATGAAAAATTTATTGCTAAGTGATAACCTAGAGAGAGCTAATTTATATTTAGAGAATGAACCATTCATTACCCCTAAGAATTTTTAAAAGAGGTGTTAAGGGTTTTAATCTTTGTAAATCGGCTGTACTGTACTGGAATTTAAGAATGACAAACTGAAGCACAAGAAATATTAAGAAAGAAACCTCTGCTATCAAATATCGGGTGCCTGGGAGGCTCAGTGGGTTAAGCTTCTGTCTTTTGTTCAGGTCATGGTCTCAAGGTCCTGGGATCGAGCCCTCCATCAGGCTCTCTGCTCAGCAGGGAGCCTGCTTCCCCCTTTCTCTCTGTCTGTCTCTCTGCCTACTTGTGATCTCTCTCTCTGTCAAATAAATAAAATCTTTTTTAAAAATACTATCAAATATCCTTTTGTTCAAGAAATTATGATAGCAAATGATTATATGTTTGTTTGTTTGTTTGTTTTACTATGCTTTTTTATGAGAATAAAAAGTCAGTAACATTATTTGGTTTCCAAGAATTTTTTGAAAGATTTTAATGATCTGAAGGGGAAAAAAAAAATTTTTTTTAAATCGGTACATTCAACTTCTGCAACCTGCACCACGTAATAACTGCTTTTCCAAGAACATGAACTATAGCAGTGATTAATTCTATGCTGAATTCAAACAACTGTTTGAATTACCTATAAAGATATCAAGTTCACTGTTAATCTATAGTAATATTACCTTTTATTTTAAAAAATATGTTGCAAACAAGATGGGATCAGGAGGGAGACAAACCATAAGAGACTCTTTTTTTTTTTTTAATTTATTTGATAGAGAGAGATCACAAGTAGGCAGAGAGGCAGGCAGAGAGAGGGAAGAAGCAGACTCCCTGGTGAGCAGAGAGCTCGATGCGGGGCTCGATCCCAGGACCCTGAGATCATGACCTGAGCCGAAGGCAGAGGCTTTAACCCACTGAGCCACCCAGGCGCCCCCATAAGAGACTCTTAATCTGACAAAACAAACTGAGGGTTGCAGTGGGGTGGGAATGTAAGGATTGGGTGGTTGGGTTATGGACATTGGGGAGGGTATGTACTATGGTGGGTGCTGTGAAATGTGTAAGCCTGATGACTCACAGACCTATACCCCTGGGGCAAATAATACATTATATGTTAATAAAAATAATTTAAAAAAATAAAAGCATTAGTGAGAAAAAAGTATGTTGCAAAATGTCTTCTTAAAGTTCTCTTCTTTGTTCTATGTCTGAGTTAGTATATACCTTAAAAGAAAATTTTATCTGTAACAAATAAAGTAACAAATTAAGTCTTAAAGACTTCTTACAAATAATTAGGTGAAGATCTAAATAGATAAATGGCTAAAGAATAGAAACAATAAACAAAAATGAAAATTTAAAAATGGCTAATACAAACACATGGAAAGATGTTCAACTTCACTGGTAATAAGCAATGTAAATTAAAATAAAGCAGGTGGAACTGGTGGGTATTTAAGAAAATGGGCATTCCCATATCCTACTGTTGGAAGAAAAAAAAATTGGTACAAACTTCCTTGAAAATTATTTAGCAGTATTTATCAAAAATCTTAACAATATAGCGATGCCTGGGTGGCTCAGTTGGTTGAGTGTCCAGCTCCTGATCTCAGGTCATGGTCATGAGTCTGAGCCCTGTGTTAGGCTCCCCACCATGCATGGAGCCTACTTTAAAAAAAAAAAAAGTTAAAAAAATCTTAATATAGAAATCTTTAAAACTAAAAAAAAAAAAAAAAAAAAAAAAAAGCAATCCTTAAAACTTATAATCCCACTTCTAAAAATCTTTTCTGAAAAAATAAGAGAGTCTCAGTTAAATTATCATGACCATGGATCTTTGTTGCAGTGCTGCCAACAATTAGAAGCCACATAATTGTTCACAGTAAATGTTTAAAATGACCCTAACAGGTCACTTATTGGAATATTATACAATCATGAAAAACCATTTTGAAGAATATTTAATGATGTGTGAACACCCAAAGGGATACAAATCTCTATATAATACAACCTGTTTTTTGTAAGAAAAATATTTGCACATATAATTAAAAAAACAATGTTCTCAGTGGTTCCTTCTAAGTTCAGAATTACATGTGCTTTCTATTTTTCTTTTAATTTGTTTACTACATTTCCCAAATTTCCAACATAGACCATGTATTAGTTTAATGATTTTTAAGTTATTAAAAGTTATGTACTTTTAAAAATGAGAATTATAGAATAGGTTTGATTTCTACCTCTAAAAATGAAACTTTTTTTAGCCAGGCTACCAGAAGTCCAGATAGTAAGAACAGTAGTTCCTTGTTTGCTGGGGACAACCTGTCCTGTCAGTTAGTCTTTGCCTTCTGTTCTATGAAAACAAACACTGTCACTCCACATTATAAGAGTGAAGTGAGAATTAAGAGCAGTCTAAAAATAAAATACCTGTATTGTCGATCCCATATGTTGATACCATAATTGCAGTGTATCTACTGTGTAGGTTTTCTGTAAGAATTACCAAAAAGCATTTAAAGAACTTAGTGAATCATAAAGAAAAGAACTCTGTAAATACCAGCTATGACCCTTTTTAGTACCACTTCTATGTGTATGTGTTGCAGTATAACCTTGAATATTTGGATGCAAGTCATAACCATGTGATAACCCTGGAAGGATTTAGAGGTCTGATGAAACTGAAGCACTTAGACTTAAGCTGGAATCAACTGAAAAAATCCGGTGATGAAATAAATATGTTATGCAAACACACCACAAGCCTTCTTACTCTTGATATTCGGCATAATCCATGGCAAAAGGTAGGTAGCAGATATGTTTATAAAAAGCAAATGATCATTTTTATTTCAAAGCCAGTTACTCACTACTATCCAGTAATAGCCAGAAATAGACAAACTATCTTTGTTTTACTAG
Source organism: Enhydra lutris kenyoni (assembly GCF_002288905.1). Taxonomy (NCBI): domain Eukaryota; kingdom Metazoa; phylum Chordata; class Mammalia; order Carnivora; family Mustelidae; genus Enhydra; species Enhydra lutris. Next base: position 56,045,063 of record NW_019154088.1, read on the forward strand.
AATTCCTTGCATCTCATAACTTTAATTTAGTGTAGTGATCAAATGACTCAAATGTTATTAAAAGATTTTTTTAAATAAGCTCTACTAGTTTGAGAGTACTATGGCTTTAAGAGTGTTAGATACTATTGCCATTTGCAAACCTTGGGAGAGTTTATATAGTTTAGTGTGCTAGAACCTACTGTAATGAGGCATGGGACAAAAAATAATAGAATGTGGGAAGCCTGGGTGGCTCAGTCGGTTAAGCATCTGCCTTTAGCTCAGGTCATAACCCCAGGGTCCTGGAATCAAGTCCCACATAGGGCTCCTGGCTCAGCAGGGAGACGCCTTCTCTCTCTAACTGCCACTCCCCCTGCTTGTGTGCTCTTTCTCTCTCTCTCTTTGACAAATAAATTAAATCTTTTTTTTCTTTTTTAAATTATTTTTATTAACATATAATATATTATTTGCCATAGGGGTACAGGTCTGAATCATCAGACTTACACATTTCACAGCACTCACCATAGCACATACCCTCCCCAATGTCCATAACCCAATCACCCTTAATTAAATAAAATCTTTTAAAAAAGAATAATAGAATACAATAAGAGAGACATCATTAAGGGGGGAATGAGTTTATCACTTCCCCTGATAAACCTGTATTATAAAGGCTTATGTTCTGCTATAAAGGGGAATTTGATTGAACACTATTTTTTTTCCTTATCACAAAGATACACAGATTCATGCTAAGAAATTTCAGTATTCAATGATTATGTTTAAGGGTATCCTCAAGTATTTTTTTTTTAATTTTGTTTTTTTTTTAATTTTGTTTTTTTTTAAGATTTTATTTATTCATTTGACAGACAGAGATCACAAGTAGGCAGAGAGGCAGGCAGAGAGAGAGAGGAGGAAGCAGGCTCCCCGCTGAGCAGAGAGCCCAATGCGGGGCTCGATCCCAGGACCCTGGGATCATGACCTGAGCCGAAGACAGAGGCTTAACCCACTGAGCCACCCAGGCGCCCCAGGGTATCCTCAAGTATTTAAAAAATGCCCCAATTTTATAATTGCAAGAATCCTCCTTTCCTTGCTTTTCAAAAATGTATATAAGACTGTTCAACATTTTAAAAAAGAGGCTAATGATGGTTCTATTAAATTGCCATATTACTATGTTTACATTGTTGTATTTTTTTTCTTTTCTGCTCAGAAAAATTGAAGGATATTTTTCTTTTGACAGACCATACCCAAAATGTGCCTGGTCATAGTACAGCTCTCTTCCTGTTGCCAAACTAGATGTCAACGGCTAGAGATCCAGATAGAAATGCACACAGAGCTGACTAACTGCTTATCTAGATAACTGGGAGGCACTGCAGTTCTCTGAACACTTTTCACCACACTTTTCAACAGCTTACAGGACTTCCCTTCCTTCATAAGAGTAGAGCTACCCACCTTCAAACAAAACAGATCAGTTCTTAAATATAACTTAATTTCAGTTATTAAAGAACTAAGTTAAGCCCTTATTTGTAGATATAGCTAATAAAGTGGGAGATACATAATTTTGAATTACATGGGAAGGAATGAAAAAGCACTCCTTTCTGTGCCATAACATATGTAATGTTTTGTAAAAATTAACTTTTTGTTATTTTTCCCAAGCCAGCCACATTAAGGCTGAGTGTTATTGGCAGATTAAAGACTCTTACTCATTTAGATGGACTCCTCATTTCTGAAGAAGAAGCAACAGCAGCTATGAAATTTATTACTGGAACAAAGATTACTCAGGTTGGGTTTTACTGTTAATATTTTTGCTACTTAGAATATACAAATTATATTTTCCATACTCTTGCTTTTTGTTAAGATTTTATATCCTCTTTTAGCGTTCTAGTAAAAAATCATTAATATATAAAATTCATATCACTTTAACTTTTTTCTGTTTAAATATATCCCATTTAAATACCAACTGGTTGTATGGATTCTCATCCCTGCACACTACCCCAAAAATCCACAAAAATGCCTCTAGGGTAACTGTTTTTTCCCTATCAACTTGAACTTATCAGAGTCCTTTCTAGAGTCTACATGAAAATAAACAAGCTTCTATGGATAAGCTAAGCTTGGAAGCCTTGATAAAGCACTTAGTGAATTACCTACCTAGTACTGATATTATATATGTGTGTCTGGTTAAAGAATGCGCGCACGCGCGCGCATGCACACACACACACACACACACAACCTATTAACTTGGGGGCATGGGGAATGTGCATATATCCAGATTAAGAATGCTATACTTTGGCCAAAGTAGCTTCATCTTAAATATATTTACTCTAGTTCTCTAGCTGTTTAGTTTTTGTTAGAATATTTGAATATTAATTCCTTAATGTATTGTTTAATTTAGAATCTATTCAAAATGATGGAAAGAAACTTTTTTGTTTCTAAAAATATAATTAATTCCTCAAGAAGATTTGGGGTTTTACCCTACCAGAAATCAAAACCAACTAAAATCCTTTAAGACAATGCAGAATTGGGGCACCTGGGTGGCTCAGTCAGTTAAGTGTCTGACTCTTGATTTCAGCTCAGGTCTTGATCTCAGGGTCATGAGTTCAAGCTCCACACTGGGCTCCATGCTGGGTGTGGAGTCTACTTAAAAAAATGTAGATTTGGTACAGACCAAGAGAACAGAACATAAAGACCTAATATAGACCCATACATACATGAAAACTTGATAAACAAACAGAGCTGCCTTTACAGATCAGAGAGTCTTGTCAATAAAAGGCACTGGGACAAGTGCATTAAGGACTTCACTATAAAAGTCAAAATCAAGAAAGTTTTAGAATTAGGAACAGAGATTGTCATTATGACCGTGAATGAGGAAAGAATTTATTACACAAGAAACTAAGGGCATAAATATAAAAGACTGGATGTGTCTACATTGAAATTAATATATCTGTTCCTTAAAGGGCACACCATAGAGGGAAAAAAACAAGCTACATACTGGGGGAAAAATTTTGCCACACATTTAACTGACAAAAGGTATTATTTATATATCAGAAAAAAGACAACCAATCAAACAGAAAAATAGGCAAAAGATACTGGAGAGGAAATCAGAATAGCCAAATCACAGGAGAAGATGCTCCACTGCACTAGTATTCAAGAAAATGAATATTAAAACCACACAATCTACCAATTGAGAGTCACAAGTTGGTGAAAGTTTTAAAGCCTGACAATATCAAGTTTGAAGTAGAAGTGGCAGCTGGTATAACCACTTTGGAAAATATTTTGGCATTATCTAGGAAAGCTGAATATATACTTTCCCTATAACCCCCAAGTTGTATAAACTCTAAAGGAACTCTTGCATGTATGCAGTAGGAATCAAGAATATTCATAACAACAGTGTGAAAAACTGAAATCAGCTCCAGTGCTCATTGATGGGAGAACTGGTAAGGAAATATTGTCTAGCAATGACCCATAAATGAACTACCACTACATACAGCAGCACACATTCAATCTCATGAACACAATATTGAGCAAAAAAGCAAATCATAGAAGAACCCATACTTATTATTCAATTTACACAAGGTTCCAGTATGTGTAACACTAAATGATATTTATGGGCACAAACATAGGTCTATAAAGCAAATGAATGGTAGATAGAAAATTTGAGATCATTTGACTGCTTCTTAGGGCATTGATTGATTCACATGAGGTGAATGATGGGTTCTAAGGGGAAGGAGAGGGAAAGGGTTAAGATGGGGCACACAGGGTGCTTCCAGGATAGGAGGAATTTCCAGCTCTGAAACTTGCTTAATGGATGGATTATATGGATGTTTGTATTACAGCTTTCATAGTGCTATAAATTTTATTTAATAGTTAAATATCTGCTAAGATAAAAAGTAAAATACATATATATCTAGATATTGAAAATATTTTTAAGGCAAAGAAAATGTCATATTTTAAATTTTTTATATTTATATTTATATTTTAATATATTTAATCATTAAGTAAATTAATTATTTTAAAATTTAATTTATTTAAATTATTTTTAATTTTAGATTAATAATTATTTTTAATTTTAATAATTATAATTATGCATAATTATAATTCTATATAAATATAAAATATATAAAATATACTTATAATTATTTTGTATTACATAATTATATAGAATTCTATAAATTATATAATTCATAAACAATTATAACATATAATAAAATATAATAATATAATGTGTAATATATAATAAATAAGTCATATAAATTATACAGATATAATTATATTTTATTATGATTATGAATATAAAATAATTAAAATAATATAAATAATGAATGATTAAATTAGAATACTTAATATATTTATTTTAAATATATTATATTTTAATATAAAATTTATGTTTATATTTTATTTTATATTTATGTATACTTAAAATTTAAAAATTATTCATTGGGCCACTCATCTAGGAAACAATACTTTAAACTATATATAAATGACCTGCTATATACCATTTCGTTTATTCATCATGTGTTTTTTATTTTATTAGTTCTCTCTCTTAAGGCATTCTGGTACTAAAGAAGAGAGACCACGGATACTTAGTATATGGCCTTCTGCCAAAATTCTGACACAGATTTCAAAGTTAGGACCACATTTACATCTGAGTGGAAACTGGTACTTGAAGGTAACAGCTAATTCTATTAAACCTAATATAAAAGTTTAACTTCAATTGATTTTTTTAAAAGATTTTATTTATTTATTTGACAGACAGAGATCACAAGTAGGCAGAGAGGCAGGCAGAGAGGGGGAGGCAGGCTCCCTGCTGAGCAGAGAGCCCGATGAGGGGCTCGATCCCAGGGTCCTGGGATCATGACCTGAGCTGAAGGCAGAGGCTTAAACCACTGAGCCACCCAGGCACCCCTAACTTCAATTGATTTTAATCAGCTTTGGTCTGTGTATCATAAAGAGGGTACAGATAGGTAAGGGGCAGAAAACTGGAAGAGCCAAATTAAAATTATACAAGGAAGTCAAGTTGTCAACATTAATGTCACAGGGATTACACCTTAATCATGGTCAGCACAGAACAGGAGATTTAGGATAAAGGTACACTGCAAGACCAAAGGGTAGGTTTTGATAATACATCAAAATAAGCAAGCAAATTTGAAAGCTCAGAACCAGAGATCAAGCCAAAAGTTTGGGTGGCAATGTAAAAGAAATCAAGAATCCTGGCACAGTACTAGGGGAACAGGTCAGAATTCAACTGAGGATAAGGGGAAGAGTTAGAGGGCACCACCAGCTTCTTTTTGCTGCACAAAGCATCATACATTATTTTTACTACCAGCTATACACAGATATTTAGCTGTGATGTAGGCCCAGTGACAGCTCTGGCTGACCCCACAGTAAGATTGGGAATTGAATGACTCTTTAAATTTGCCCCAGGTTGGGCTGAGATGGCCAGGACTTTGAATCCCTTCATCATTGGATGTGGGCAAGCCTGGGAAGGAGCGTGACCTTGGGCAAGGGAGCTCTCTGCAGCTGAGGCTGTCCCGGAAGGTGCCGACAGCTGAAGGCCTTCCGCCAACACCACTCCCAGCAGCTGGGACAAGTCATTCACTTCGGTGGGAATCTGACACAGCACAGTGTCCATAAAACCATATAAGTCCCCCTTGGAGTTATAATCTTGTCAAATCTTACTCTTTTGTAAGTTTCACTATGTCTTTAGTTCCTGAAGGAATTCCTTTGATGTCACTTCCCACATTTGGAATTATTTCATTAGCCTTTTTGTAGCACTGAATTTATTGATAAGATTCTGAAGTAACATAAAATATGAACTATTCTACAGATAACTGCTTTAAATTTAGATGGGCAACATCTCTTTGAAATCACAAATTTAGAAAAATTGGAAAATTTGAAATGGGCATCATTTAGCAACAATAGTCTCACTAAAATGGAAGGCTTGGAATCCTGTGTTAACTTGGAAGAGCTCACATTGGATGGAAACTGTATCTCAAAGATAGAAGGTATGTGAGAATTTGAAAATCTTAAAATATGAATGTCTAATTAACAAGAGCAAAAAATGAATAACACTGAGGACAGAATTTCTGAGTCTGAGGAGAAAGATGTCTAGAGAAATTCCAACAAGGTTTGGGTCAGAGCGTTCTGCACATCCACTGATGGGCTCTGTGACTCGTTGCTACACATAACGTGCCTTGCTAGCCGACTTCACCTCCTCTGACTTCCCTCTCTCTCTGCCAATGTTTACCACCTATTACCAAACCTAGCACATAACAGAACAGGCAGTAATTAATATCTACAGAGTGGGAAAAATGAATGAATGAGTGCAGTATGCTTTTGAAAAATATAAAACAGCCCAGTTCATTTTTCAAAATATGGAATTAAAGTTACATTTGGAAATGTGAAAACTTTAAAAAAAAATGAAAACTTTATTCTCTAGAGGTTGAAAATCAAATGTACTATATAACGTTTTATAGGGACCCATACAAAGTATTATCAAGCAACTTTACTAATGTGGGATTTATCTGGGTATAGAATATTTCTGGTTGTGCATTTTGCTAACAAGGTTGTCTTGTCAAGAAGAGAAGGTAAGAATTGGAAATCATGACTGGAAGAGAATTTATACTTTACTCACTTTTGAATTGTTGGATCCTTTTCAGCACCTGTGTGTGTGCATTTTCATAAACTAGAAAATTCTGTTTCAAAAAATTACATATACAGGGGTGCCTGGGTGGCTCAGTGGGTTAAAGCCTCTGCCTTGGCTCAGGTCATGATCCCAGGGTCCTGGGATCAAGCCCCACATCGGGCTCTCTGCTTGGAGGGGAACCTGCTTCCCTTCCTCTCTCTGCCTGCCTCTCTGCCTACTTCTGATCTCTCTCTCTGTCAAATAAATAAATAAAATCTTAAAAAAAAATTACATATACAAAAGCAAGTACTAAATATCTTTAAAAAACAGCATGTATAACATTAGTTATACTTTATTTTGGTGGCTCTGAAATCTGCTTCTAAAACTTGCTTCATCATAAGAATCACTTGGGACACTTAGTTAAAGTGTCCTTCACAAAGGTTTCTCCTTTGTAGATTTCATTTGAATAAACCTGGGGCTAGCTCAGAGATCTGTCTTTGGATCTGTCACTTGTCTTCCATTCCCATACTATAGGGTGTTAGTTTTGTTTTGTATGTATAAATGAGAACCAGGTTTCCTTTTTATTCCCATCCATAATCTCACAGAAGGGAAGAATCCTCCAACCTGTATTTTTCCTATACCCCCTTTTCAGAGGTAATAGTTTTATCTCACTAAAGTTTATTTCTCTTATTTTCTCCAGACACAGATAGGTTTAATATCCATCTAAGGATTTTTGCCTTGATGGTTTTATCCTACTTGGCTGGATCAGTTTACTTTCAGCGTTACGTAGTCTCATGATGAAGGCTTGTGTGAAAGGCCAGCAAGGACAAAATGTACTGAAAACAAATGATTTGTCAAAAGCTGTAACTGATGTTTTTCAAGTGCCATTCCATTTGATTCCATAACTCCTTAGAAGCAGATTTCAGTATGTCTTTTTTTTTTTTTTTTTTTTTAAGTAGGCTCCACGCCCAACGTGGGGCCTGAACTTAACAACCATGAGATCAAGACCTGAGCTGAGATCAAGAGTTGGATTCCCAACAAATTGAGCCAGGCAGGCTCCCCAAAGTACATCCTTTTTATGGATGAGGAAAATGAGGCACAGAGGTTACAAAATTTTACATAATATACTTATGGTCCCAAATCTAGAAGTTACACATTTGAAACCAACTCTGACTCCAAAGTTCTTGTCTTTCACCTTATCCACCATCCTACCTACACTTAAAAAGTACCTCCAATACACAGCATACATAAGAGTTAGATTGTGATAAGAGGTGACATATTCTAAAGTTCTGTCTTAAAGTACTTTTAAGTATACAAAGGTAGAATTAGGCCAAATGATTCTTTTTAATACAAATGATGCCACAGTGAGGAATACTTTACAAAGTGTTGTATCTACTTCCTTACCTTTACTGTTTTAAAATGGGGGCTGGTTTTTTTTTTTGAGCTTTGTGTTACTATGATGGTGAAAATCTTAATTATATCATTTGAAGTTCATTTGAAAGCAACATTCAATATTTCCTACATAATACCTTCCCTTAAAACCTCAAAGACTGAGTCTACTTAGAAATCCCAAACTGGAATTTATTAGCTGGGACTTTATACACATTATATCCTTCTTAAACAAAAACTAAAACAACGATAGTTAATAATACACAGTCCGTAAAGAGTAAGGCAGCCTGTCAGTTATTTTTTTAAATTAACTTTTCTATCCTATCTGAATCTTTTCTTGAATTTACTTATTTTTCTAGGCATTTCCAAGCTGACTAAATTAACCCACCTCAGCATAAATAATAATCTTCTCACTGGTCTGGAAAAACACACCTTTGATAACTTGCTTCACCTTCACTTCCTTTCTCTTGAGAACAACAGAATTACTTCATTGAGTGGTTTACAAAAAGCTATTACTCTGATTGAATTATACATAAGCAATAACTACATTGCTCTCAATCAGGAGATCTACAATTTAAAGGTGACTGGGGTGGTAATGTTTTTGTTCTTTAAAATATGTATTGTTTCTTTATATTATGAAAATAATGCATGTTCAATGTATAGGATTTGGAAAATATTAAAAAAATAAAAATCAAGAACAACAAGGTTTACTAAAATATACTTGCATTCAATTTATACATATATAAAAACATACATATATGTAACATAATGTCCCCAAGTTGACAACCTACTAGGGAAAAAAAAAAATTTTTTTTTTTAGTACAAATAAAATATTCAAGCCCCACCCCTTCTAACTAGTGCCTTCCTCAGTATTTCCAAGGATTACCCAGTCTGGTTGGGGAGTAAGAGTCTTTAACATTTCCTGTTCTCAGATGAACTCTTGATTATCTCTCACTTACCTGTTCTTACTGGTGACTCCAACTCTTTCTGGCTGACTTTGCCTAACTTTGTCCTCTTTAATTCTTCCAACAAAACGTCTATGTCAAGGCTACTGTATAACGGGCTTTTCTGAAGAGTTGCATAAAATGGAGGTTTACTACAGCACAGAAGAGGAATTCACTTCAAATCCATTGTGTGACTTCACTGTTTCTAAAGTTCAGTGGCCATTCCCTACCACTGGGATTCTCGTGATGACCTCTTTACCTTTTGCTGATATCGTATCGCTAGGATTTTACCTTCTACCAGAAACTTTCGACTGTTTCCTATCTTTCCTTGTGTTCAGTCTTCTCCTTCCTACTCCCCCAATATAACTACTACTTCTAAAGCTGCAGAGACAACCTGATTAGTGATAGGTGCAACAAAAATAAACCATACATAGTGATACAGAGTAGTGTTTCTCCAGCTTGTCCTAACTCTCCCATCCCCCTCTACTCTAGGCTCTTCCTGCACAACAAAGGCACATCAAAATTTCCTGTCTAATAAGAAAGCACATCTTCCCTTAAGATGAATTCTGCTACTCTCTCAGAAGATAGAATAACATCAGTTTTATCACTCATCAGAAGGCAGTGTTTTTTATTCCTGTTACATCTATATACACACATGCATACTATTTAATTGGACAGTATTCCATAAACAAAGCATATGGTTTTAACCTTAGCAAAGTTCCCTCTATGTCTTTACTACTTGTAGTAATACATTTAGCACCAGCATCCTAAAAGAGATTCTGATCATTTAACACATACCACTGAAATATTGTACAAAATTCGAACTTAACTGGTCTGCAAGGGTAACTCCTGCAATAAAATATATACTTAAATCACTATGTATGTCACTAAATGTACACTGAAATCACTATGAAATGATGATTAAGTAATTCAAATATTAAAATCCAAGGATGGTTAAACTACTAAGGAGAAAAAAACTTGCTGGAGTTTATATATATATATATATATTTATTGGGAGATGTATATCTTTGTGTGTAGGTAGATGGATATGTATGTATATATGTGTGGAGAGAGAGAGAGAGAGAGAGAGGTAGAGACAGAGATATATGGATATAACTTTAAATGTATGTGCTTTTATTACCCAGGGTTTATGCAACCTGGTCATTCTTGACCTGTATGGAAATATTATTGTGTGGAATCAAGAAAACTACCGGTTGTTTGTAATATTTCATCTTCCAGAACTGAAAGCTTTGGATGGAATCTCAATTGTAAGCCGTTTTATGATTCATAGCATTTGGTTCAATTCAATTCATATATCCAAAGGCCATAATCATTTTGAACATTGCCTTCTCACTCATATGATACCCAAACTTAGGTCTCCCAAGCACATTTTAGATCTGGGTTCTAAAATTTTCTCCTTTAGCCAGTTCTCATCTAAATTGAGATGGCAGGAAAGGGAAGACGTTGCCTACATTTGTACCCACTGAATTCAGTGCCTAAAAACTTAAAGAGTACAATTTTATGGGACAGGATAGAAAACTGTTCTGAAGCCCCACCATTCTCTTGGGCCTAAAGCCAGCTTCCTATTTCCTAGAAAAATACAGTTAATATTTAGGCAAAATATATGTGAACAAAAAAATGGTATGTCAGTGTCACCAGTCACTGTAAGTAAGGTGATGTTGCTGTCTCGTGGAAGGCAGAAGTCCAAATTCCCCTACCTGGCCTCTGCTGACAACCTGGAGGTATGTGCTTTATTACCTGCCAGGCTAGGGTAGAAGCTCATAGTCCCCATAGGCCTCCACTGACTCTCTTCCCAGTCAGAAGTGCCTCAGGAATGCCCTGCCATTATTACTGGGTGGAAGCAGAACAGGCTGCCCAAGTATTCTCCAGTAACACCTGTGTGTGGGGAGGTGCATTACTATTGGGAGAAGATGAAGGTCCAAGCTGCTTGCTCAGTAAGAGAGGTGCCTTGTTCCACCAAGGCAAGAAGGGAAGTCTCTGTTTCTGTTCCGCTTTTATAGGTGCAGATGGCACCACGATTTATTCCATGGAGTTTGGTTGGAGTAGACCCATTATTGTCTAAAAATTTTCTGGCTTAGTAGGCTTTGCATCTCCTAGTCTTTTGACTATAGAGGGCAGGTGTTCATGTGAATTTTTGTTTTCTCTTGTTTTCTGTGTTTCTGCTGTCTCCAGCACCAAGTCCCACATACATGAAGCAAAAAGGAAACCCAGATGTAAAGGAAAACCCATGTCTGTGTGTTTCCTTTACTCTCACACTGCACCATAATCACACTCTGACACCAAATGTGTGGGTTTTCCAAATATAATCAATTCTCTGACCCAGAATTCAGCTGAATTCTGACACTCTCTATCTGGAGATAGGATCAGATCCCACAGGCTAAGGGCTCAGTCCCACAGTGCTGTCTCTGTCCCCACTTCAGACACCAATCACAAGTCCAGGTTGGCACCTATGCTTCTGACTAACCAGCTATCAAAAGGAGGTTCCCATGACCCTCTTCTTGGGTTTAATTTGCTAGAGCAGCTTACAGAACTCAGGAAAACATTTGTTTACTAGATTACTGATTTATTATAAAAGGATAAAAAACTCAGGAACAACCAGATGGAAGAGAGGCATAGGGCAACGTATATAGGAGGGGGCACTGAGCTTCCATGCTCTCTCTGAGCAAAGCATTTTTCCAGCATCTCCACATGTTCACCAACCTGAAGCTTCCTGAAGCCCCTCCTTTTGGGTTTTTATGATGTCTCCACTATGTAGTAGGCAAGACTGATTAAATCAGTGGCCAATGGTGACCGATTCAACATGTAGCCCTTCTCTCTTCTCCAGAGGTCAGGGGTAGGACTGAAACTTCCAACCCTCTAACCATAGTTGGCTCCCTGGCAAACAGCCCCCATCCTTAGGGAATTTCCAAAAGTCACCTTTTAACATAAACTCAGGTGTGGTTGAAAGAAACTTGTTATGAATAACTAGACACTGCTTTCACTTCATGCCTCTGGAGCTATTTCAGGAACTGATGTCAGAAAACCCCCACTCACCTCCCTCTCTTTTTTCTTCTTTCTTTTCTTCCCCTATGTTCATCTGTTTTGTTTCTTAAATCCACATCTGAGTGAAATCATAGGGCATCTATCTTTCTCTGACTTATTTTATTTAGCACAATATACTCTAGCTCCATCCACATCATTGCAAATGGCAAGGTTTTATTCTCTTTTATGGCTGAACAATATTCCAATGTATACATTGTATCCATTCATCAGCTGATAGTATCACCTGCTCTAAGACTCTTTTGAAGTGTTAATGTAACACTGGATTTCCATCATTATATAACTTATTATATAACCTATTTATTAATGGGTTATATTTATTAATTCCTTCACCCATATTTCTTCTTCTCTCCATTTATACCCAAACTTTTCCACCTTTGGAAGGGACAATAGTTTGGGTCACTATGCTGGTCTAGATTGTAGACAACAGTAATAGTTTAGCAAGTACTTTACTCTCAGTCCACTCCCGTGCGGATTAGGTGAGATTATATAGATAGATGCAAGACTAGTAGTAGGCTATTTTTTCCCCTAGAAAATATAACTAAATTCACTGTTAACCCCAATTTTGTCAGATGGGGCCTGTCAGGTCCTCAGGATTTCTGACGGAAGGTTTAGAAACATAGTTTCTTTTTTAGGAATCATCCCCGTTTCCAGCCCTCACAGTTGTAGCCATGTCCTATGATCAGGTAGGAAACAAAAGTTGAGGCAATATGGGGAAGAATAAAAAGGATAGTGGTATACGAGCATCATCTTCCCTTACCAGGAACTGCATAGTTACACCAGCATTCTTTCCCACAGCCACCAGAAAAAGAGAGAAATCTATGGACATTCCTTTAGTCCCACTCATGATCACACTCTGTTAGCATTCTCATGAAGGTGTGTAAACCAGCCCTTTATGCTCTTATCTTCCTGTTTTAGACAACCAATGTTTTAATTGTCCATTCCAATTCTGTATCAAGCTATTACTCTTAAGGAGGATATCTTAATGCCCATTGTTGGACATTATGGGCTGTCGAGTATGTTCCTTGGTCTGAAGAAAGAACAGTCATTGGTCTAAACTGGCATGCTATCTTCTGTCCCAGTTCTTTTATAGCACTCTGAGCATTTGCATTTACCACTGGGTAAGCAAAACCCAGTCCAGAGTCAGTATCGATTTCTGTCAAGACCCTTTTATAGCGCCTTAGGGCTACCAGAAACAGCCTGACTTGCCAGCTATGTTCAAGGCCTTTCCACCAGGGAAATCTGCCACATGGTCTTCTGCAGTCTCGGTCTCTTTTGCTGGCAGACAGAACAATACTTACTGCATTTTGTGCCTCAGAGGGTGCAAGAGGAATATGTCTACATTCAAACCATCTCTGCATTGCTGTAGATCCCCCAATGTCCACCTACTTCATAAACCCAGGTGGCCACCTTAAGTGAGCATATGGGGATATCTGCTTGTCAATTCCAATCACCTTTCCGACTGGAGTTCTGATGGACATCCATGTGTCCTATTTTAATGTACTCCTCAAATTTCCATAGGGCCCTGCCCCATATGAGCATCCTTTCAATCTATGTTTCCCCTGCTCTCCTGCCTAACCTTATGACTAGGCCAGGCACAGTGGATAAAGACTAAATATATATTTATTATAAATCACAACATATGCCAGGGAACTCACCACAGGGCTGTTCCTCCCTAGATGGTCTGCCTTCTTCTCTGCACCTTTCAGTCTCCTTTATGTCATTTAGTTATCTGCAAGAGAAGGCATCACTTTCTAAATGTCCTTATATATAGGAACCACCAGAGACTGAATGTGCAAAAGATTTGTTTGGTGGCAGACTTACTTCTGATATGATTGCAGAACGACACGGACATTCAAACTTCACCCAAATGCAAGAACTAAATTGGACTTCATCCTCCATCAGGTATAATCATTTTATTATATGCTTTTTGATACTATAGCTAAATATATAATATCATTTTCTAAGTTTTATAATTTAATACACATCTTATCCAGATATAACCAGTAATTCAGAAAATCATCTTTCCTGCTTCAAAATCTCATGCTAACTTCACCACTCTTTGATATGCATTATCACACATTATGATTTAAAATGTCATCATATTCTCAGGGTCTTGAGATCAAGCCCTGTATCTCCACACTCAGCGGAAAGACTGCTTTTCTCCCTCCTTCTCCCTTCTCCCTCCCCCTGCTTGCTCTCTCTCCTCTCTCTAAAATAAATCAATAAATCTTAAAATATAAAATGTCATCATATTACTCTAACTCAGTATAGTCTGGCTTTTCCTGCCACCATTTCTCTGATGCTATTCTTCTCACTGTCTTCCTGGCAATAAATTCTTTTCTCTCCTCTCTTTTTCTTATTCTGCACTCTTCACGGACAGACATCTTTAGCCATAGTTTTAATTTATATGATGGCTCTTTAAATTTAGCCCAAACCTGAGCTCTTTACTTGAATATTCAGTTGCTCTTTAGATATAGCATGGAGAAGACAATATCCACCTGCTGTTGTTGCCCAACCCAAAAATCTAAGGGTCATTTCTCTCTACTTTGTCCTCCACTTGTAATTGATCACCACGTTCTACAGAATCCATATTGTTAAGTATGTCTCATAATTCCCCTCTTATTTCCACAGTCAGTACCCTGGCCTACATTGGGAAATGAAGTATTTTAGAAACTCTCTTGGTGATAGTTTTGGTTCTTCTGTGTTTCATAACCTTCCCTGCAAATCCATTTATTATCCATACTGCCTTTTAAGATGCAAGTTTTATCAGATCACTTCCCTTCTCAACCTTGTTCAGTGGCTTTCCACTGTCTACAGAATAAAATGTAAAATTTCTTTGTATGGGTTAGGGTTAGGGTTAGGGTTAGGGTTAGACTCTTTAATTACTTATTTTTATTTCTTATAATCCTTACCTTTACTGCCCATTACTCTTTATACTCCAGAAGTTCTAGAATATTCTAGTTCCTTAATCTTAATCACAAGGTGCTGTGATTCTGTTTCTACCTTGCTTGTACTTGTTCCACTACCTGAAACTCTCTTTCTAATTTGCCTGACAAATGCCTATAAATTCTCCAAGGGTCATTCTAGGGTCTTTCTCCACTGTGAAGTGACTCCTGACTTCCCCAGATCAGTTTTTCTTTCCCTAAAATGCCACTACATCTAACTATATTATATCTACTTTCCTTTTTTATTTTAATTTTTATGGATCTCGTTTCATGAGGCAGGGATGGTTTGTTTTCATATTTGTTGTAGCCTTTCCAAACACATTGTCTGTACTTGGAAATAACTAATCAAATACATTGAACGAATGACTTATTAATGGATAAAAGTATGTCATAAGGATAACTACAGGGTTTAGGATTTGTTTAAAGAAGTGGTTAAGGCAAGGTAATTTAGCTTTATACTCTTCTCTATCCTGGCACAAAGGAAGGTGGAACAGTTGTAAAGCTCTGGACTAGGAATCAAGCATTCTTTTTAATTACCAAAGCATCCTTACAAGGTGGAATGCCATAAAGATTTTCAGGAGATTGCATAGAAAACTCTTTTTTCAAAGACCTCACCTGCCTTCTTTCCTCTTTCCTTTCCCATCCCTAACCTCTCCTGGTATTTCAGAAATAACGTGTTTCACATATATTCTCTGAAGCATATAACCTGAAAAATCTTGTGATTTACAACATCAAATTCATGAACATGTATGTAACCTTATAAAGAAATTGGAGATGTTTGTTTTAAAAGTTTCTTTTATGATAGTGCTGTGTTTATGTGGTAATGGACATTTTTAAAGCAATCAAATTCTATGTCATTTTCTTACCTATGTGTCCAACAAAAACATATATTTATCCAATTATTTGACCCATACATTTTACACTAAGGCAATTCTTTTTCATAGCATTTATCAGATGAGTTATTTTCAAAATGTTTTTGGGATTGTACATGAATGATTCACCTACATAATTCTCCTATTAAAATTATGACTGTGTTTATCTAAATTCAGAACTGTGGATTTGATTCCAGTTGACCAATTTAGAAATGTATGTAATGTGAATCTACAAAACAATAATCTTACCTCATTCAGTGGATTAATCTATCTGCCTAATGTGAAGGTGAGTCATTCACAGATTTTTTTTCAAGGTTTTTAATGCAAGTTGTAATCTTCTTTACTTTGGATTAAAATGTATTTTTATGTTATGAAAGAAGAGAAACATAAATTAAAATCAATGAGATTTAAATAGATTTTTAAAACCTTCCTAAAAAATCTTTTTTCACCAAGCAAGAAACAGTATTACTTTCCAAAATTATTTTTTGGATTGCTCAGTTTTATATGATTGTCTTGCAAGCAGTAACTCTTACTTTGCAGTAAGGTGGGATGGAAGGTGTGCCTCTATAGTGAGGTGGGTATGGAATGAAATTGGGGGATACTGAGGTTGTCAGTTTTTTTGCCTTTCTCAAAGGCAAAAAAAGCCTTTTTGCCTCCTGTCCTATACCTTTGGCTGAGCTATCTTCAAAGGCCTTTTAAACATAGGCAAATGGTGATCTCTCCAACTAAACAGTTATTTCATTCATATCAGACTTGAAGAAGTTAGGAAAATAGATTGAGACTGTTGAGCAGCTTTCTAGGGTCTCCATTATTTTGTTTGAAATCTTGTCATTTCCCAGCAAGTCAGATTATAAAAAACACATTTAAAGCCTAAGTCCAAACCTTTTGGGATATAAAAATTTGTCATTTTAACATTGATATATTATTAAAGTATGTTGTATAGATCAAGTTTTATCTATACCATCTTAACAGTTTTTAGGATGTTGATAATCTCAAACCAAAAATATATATACAGCAGTTTTCATATTTAAATGCCTGATGAATAAGGTGTTCTTTCTATAGGTCTTATGCCTCAGTTATAATCATATTGAATCCATCGTGCCCAGAATAAAACCTCAGACTCACTTGACCAACAGACAGCTACTCTACCAGAAAGTGCCTTCAAGTGGCTACGGACAACAAGGAACTTCAAAAATAAACAGGTTACTATTCTTTTTTTCACAATTACAAAAAAATTTGATTGGGAGTTTAAAAAGCAGTTAGTTGCATTAGCGATAGTGGTAGTATACATTTCTCTTACTTTCATACTTATTTAATAGCTACATGCCAAAAATAAATGTCACAAATGAAAAGATACTCAAAATAGTCCTTTGTCATTGCTTTTCCCCTGCTTCCTCCATTTCATATGCATGTTGTAAAAAAAAAGAAAATGAGAAGATCTTGTATGTTTAATGTTTTTTTTAATTAAGATGCAATTCACATACAGTAATCTCACCCTGTATGTATGATTCAGTGATTATTTTAGGATACACACAAAGTTATCCTATGACCATCTAATTCTAAAGTGTTTTCATCACCTCACAAAAGAACTCCTTACCCAGTAGCATGGACTTAGGTTTCTTTTAACAATTATTTTGTTTTGTGTTCCTAAATTATTTATCTAGTTATTTAATGCCCCAGCACCAATGGAAAAGATACTTTATAAAGAAGATGAGGACATACCTCCCACCTTCCAACACATTTTTGGTAGAACACAAAGAGATATACATTATCTCCAACACAGAATACTTTTATTCCAGTTATTCCAGGGAAGAGTTGTGATTTCATCCACCTTTCCCGAAGTGTAATTTATGTATAATAAAATTCTCCAATTTAAGTGTACAGTTTAATGAATTCTGACAAATGTATTCAGTCATATAACCATTACTACAATCAAGGTACAAACCATTCCCATCCCAAAAACCTACCTTACATCTTTTGCAGTCTCCTCCCCCACACCCTGACCCCTAGAAACAACCATTGAGTTGGTTTCTATCACTGTCATTTTGTCTTGTTCTAGAATTTCTTATGACTGCAATCATATAGTAAGGAGTCTTTTGTGTCTGGCTTCTTTCATTCAGCATAATTTTTTTGAGATTCATCTATGTTGTTGCAAGTGTCAGTAATTCATTTCATTTTACTGCTGAGTAGTATACCATTATAGATTATGTGACAAATTGTTTATCTACTTATTGTTGATGAGCATTTGGGTTGTTTCTAGTTTGAGGCTAGTTTGATTAAAGCTGCTATATTTCATTTATACATATCCTTTACATTCGGACTACTCATATTTTGCAACTGCTTTACTGAAGTATAGTTTACATACCATATTTACTCATTTTAGGTATATAATTTTCCCCAAATTTATAGCTGTACAACTATTACCACAATACACTTTTAGAACATTTCTGCCACACACCAAAAAGATCTGTCATGTCCATCTGTGGTCAGTTCCCTTTCCCAGTCTAGCTCCAAGAAACCACTAATACCCTTTCCACAGAGTTGTGTTTTCTATACATTTCCTATAAACAGAATCATATAGTATGTGGTCTTTTGTATCTGACTTCTTACATTTGGCATAATGTTTCTGAGGTCCATCTATGTTACAGCATCTGTTAGTGATTCATTCCTTTCTATTGCTGAATATGTTAGGTATTCTGTTGGATGGATATGCCACATTCACATTTATCCATTCACCAGCTGATGGACATTTGGATTGCTTCCACCTTGGGGCTAAAATTAAAAAATGCTGCTATAAACATTTGTGTAGACGTATTTGCAAGCACTTATGTTTTCATTTCTGTTGGGTAGAAACCTAGGAGTGAAATTCTGGGTCATATGGTATTTTCATGTTTAACTTTTTTTAAGAAACTGCCAAACTGTTTTTCAAAGTGGTTGTACCATTCTACATTATTAGTAAGAGTTTATGAGGATTCTAATTTCTCCCCATCCTCATCAATACTTACTGCTTACATTTTTTATTACAACCATTCTAGTGGATTTGAAGTGGTATCTCATGATTTATAAGCATTTTCTCTCAATGACTTATCTTTTCATTTTCTTAAATGCTGTCATTTAAAGGAATTTTAATTTTTATTAAGTTTAATTTATCAACTTTTTCTCTTACAGATTGTGACTTTGGTGTTCTACCTAACAACTCTTTGCCTAACCTAACGTCACCAAGATTTTCTCATGTTTTATTCAAAAAGTTTTATGTTTTTTCTCTTACATTTAGGCTTAAGATCCATTCTGAGTTAATTTCTGTGTATATTATGAGGTAAAACGTTAGCTCTAAATTCATCTTTTTGCATGTGGATATCTATTTGTCCCAGGATCCTACCCTTTTCCCTTGTTGAATTGCCTTGGTACCTTTACTGAAAATCAAATGATCACAAATGTAAAAGTTTATTCCTGGACTCTTAATTATATTCTATTGATCTGTCTACCCTTTTGCCAGTACCAGATTAGTTGATTATTGCCGCTTAAAAGTTTTAAAATCAGAGATTATAAACCCTCCCAACTTTTTTTCTTTTTCATGATTATTTTGAATATTCTAAGTTCTTTACATTTCCTTTATAAATAAGGAAATTTTTTGGTTGTGGGGGGAATCCTGCTGGGCTTTTGAGGAAGACTGCATTGAATCAATTGATCAATTTGGGGAGAATTGCTATTTTATTAATACTGAATCTTCTAATCCATTAACTTACATAAATCATTTCTCCAATTACATAATCATTAATTTATCTCAGCAGTGTTTTATAGTTTTCTGTGTATATATTTTACACTACTTTTGTTAATTTTTCTCAAACATTTTGTTCTTTTTTACACTATTGAGTAGATCTCTTAATTTCATTCTCAGTTTATTGATGGTATAGAGACATTCAGCTAATTTTTATATATTAATCTTGCTGAACTCATTTATTAGTGAAGTAATAGTTTTTCGGTGAATTCCTTAGCATTTTTTTAAATACAAAATAATGTCATCCAAAAATAAAGACCATTTACTCATTCTTTTCCAATCTGGATGCATCTTTTTTTCTTTTTCTTATAGAATGATTGTGCTGGCACTTGCCTTTCATTTCAAACAACCTTTCTGTACTTTGTTCTTTACCACATAATAATGTTTTTAAAGACTAAAAAGTGATTATTATATATAAAATACAAGAAAGATAACATTATAGTTAAATTCTGGTTTACTAGTAAATTATTTTTTTAAACTTCAACTTGTAGTAAGTAAATAATCAGATTTTTTATGATACAGCTCATTTGAAATTAAATTTATGGGCTCGAACTTATGTGTGTTTTTTCAGAGATACAATGAGCAGTGAAAACTTGCCTCCAATAATGCACAGTTTAGAAGTGCTTCATTTGGGCTACAATGGAATTTGTAATTTAATTCAGCTACAGCTTAACAGACTAAGAAATTTAAAATTCCTCTTTCTACAGGGTGAGTAGCAACACTGTCACTGTGTAAGTCTTTATTATTATTTTTTGACTTTTTTTTATTATTTTTTAAACATATAATGTTTTATTTGCCCCAGCAGTACACATCTGTGAATGATCAGGCTTACACATTTCACAGCACTCACCATAGCACAAACCCTCCCCAATGTCCATAACTCAACCACCCTCTCCATGCCTCCCTTCCCCCAGCAATCCTCAGTTTGTTTTGTGAGATTAAGAGTCTCTTATGGTTTGTCTCCCTCCCAATGCCATCTTGTTTCATTTTTTCCTTCTCTACCCACCAAACCCCCTGCCCTGCCTCTCAAATTCCTCATATCAGAAAGATCATATGATAATTGTCTTTCTCTGATTGTCTTTACTATTAAAGACAATTTGATAATGCTATTTTAATAAGCAAATATCAGCATTAACATTTATTTAAAACAGATTGATAAAAAATATTTTAGTAATCACAAGTGGGTTATTTACATAAATAATGTAAATTCTTGGGTTATTTACATGAATAATATAAATGCAATATTCTAGGGCTACAGAATATTGTATTTCTAGCCCTAGAAAATGCAGTGGTCTGGGGTTATATATGGTATTATATCATAATTTACTTTACATTATGTTAATTTAAAAAGCCAATAGAAGGTAGCAAGTCAGTAATTCACAAGTACTTATGAAACTCAGAATTGGGCTAAGTACTAAGAAATACACAGAAACCCTATTTTATTGTAATTACATATAGTTGAGATCCTTGCTCTAAAGTAGTTTAAGATCTACCTGTTAAGATAATACTGAAAGAAAGACAAATTAGTTCTGAATAACTATTTGTTACTAACTTAAGTACAATAGAAGTTTAGAGAAAAGAGAAATTGAAACACTAGAGGACTTTTTGAATGATTGATAAAATTTAGATTGAGGGTGAGCATGACCCCAAGAGTTTTGCAAGTAGTGGGGAGGAGAAGAGTCACAAGAGTATGACTGTGGTATCTGTTGGCTAACATTTTAAAAGAGACCAACCTGATAAAAATAGAGTATGCACGTCTCTGAGAGAGTTATAGAGCCTCTACACATGACCTGTTTGATGCAGGATGCTCATTTTGCAATTGAAAATGGGTAGGAATTGTAAATCTTTAGAAAAGTGGAAGGGGAAAAAATAGTTTGGAACACTAGTCTAACAATAATTATTTAATGACATAGAAGAAAGGTGAGAAGACCCATCATTGAGACATATGGGGAGATATTTGTATAGTTGATCTGAGTATGATAACTTTTTTCCAAAAGACAGGCTTTTCTAGATCATATTTTTTAAAAATTTAATGCATCTTTTGGCCTATCAAATGTGCTGTGAGTTGCCTCAAAAACACAAGAGATTAAGCCTTAAAAGAACAAGAAATTAAGCACAACAATTGCAGATCTTTTAAAAGATATGTGACATACAAAAAAAGCAGATAAGCTAGCCCTGGACAGTCTATTTAAATATAATAACATAAAAGGGGGGTGTGTTCTCTTGCCATGGCTAGCGTGGCAAATCAGAATGGAGCTGTCTCATGGAGGGAATGAGGCAGTTGACTCTGACAATTATAACTATTATTTATTGAGTCATTTGGCAAGTATTTGTCTACAAGGATGATCTCATTCAACCTTCACAGCAACTTAACATGTTAGATAATTGTATACGCATTTTACAAAAAAAGAAATTAAATCTCAGTAGCGTTAAATAATTTGCCTAAGTTTGCACCAGTGAATGGTATGGTGCAGAGTCAAACACAGCTCTATGTGACTTCAAAGCACATGCATTTTCTACACAACAAATGACAAAAAGGGTCTGGGCTAGAGTGGTGTCAGTGGGAAGGGTGAGTAAAAGGTGACTTCAAACTGCATTTAATTTTTTCCTTAAGGATTTTATTTACTTATTTGACAGTGGGAGAGAGAACGTGCACACAAGCATGGGTGGGGGGACAGCGGAGGGAGAGGGAGAAGCAGGCTCCCCACTGAGCAGGGCACCCAGTGTGGGGCTGGATCCCAGGACCCCGGGATCATGACCTAGCCAAGGAAGATGCTTAACCAATGGAGCCGCCCAAATGATGGGAAGAATGAGACCTTTAAAAAAATGTTGGGTTTTTTTCAAGAAAACTGGATTCAACGAAAAGAAGACCACCTACGGTAACTGTCAGAGGATCAGACTTGGAAATGTGGGAAGAGAAAAAAATCAAAGTGGAAACAATGTAGAGGGAAGTGGTTGGATAGGCAGTAAAGGCAGCAGACAGAGGTTGCACACTCAAGGCGCTTGTCCCTAAAAAAGAAGGTAAGAAGTCAGAACGTGGCTAGGTTATGAACATATTTAGAGGTTTATAAATAGGTGAATTAGATTAAAGACTAAACAGGAAGAAACAATTCTGAGATCTAAAGGGGCAAGAAGGCAAAAGCTGTAGGAAAGTAGACAAATGTAAGCAGTGATGAGGCCATGCCAGGGTCCAGGAGAGAGAGCTTATGAACCTACATTTCATCTACTGTATTATATTAGCAAGAAGATGGGGAAAGTGGGAGCTTTGGGAAGGGCAGAGTGAGGCTGTAGGGACAAGTTAGAATCTTAAGGGTTAGGGGTCAAATTTATCTAGAATTTAACTCTTTAGTTAAGTAAGTGAGAGTTTTTCAAACAATGGTAAACAATTGTAGTTAAAGAAATGTAGGGGGTGACTGGTTGGCTCAGTCAGTTAAGCATCTGCCTTGGGCTTAGGTCATTATCCCAGGGTCCCGGGATCAAGCCCCATATGGGGCTCCCTGCCCAGTGAGGAGCCTGCTTCTCCCTCTTCTGCTCCCCATGCTAGAGTGGTCTCTCTTTCTCTGTCAAATAAACAAAATCTGAAAGAAGGAAAGAAAGAAAGAAAGAAAAAGGAAGGAAGGAAGGAAGGAAGGAAGGAAGGAAGGAAGGAAGGAAGAAAAAAAGATGTAAGAGTCCCGAAATCACATTCAACATAGTTGTTTTGGAGTTTTCTTTCTTAAATATAATAAGTAATATAAATTTATAATAAATAAATAATAAGTTTAATGAACATTCTTAAATGAGTAGTGGCCAAAAATATGCTATGGCAGACAATATTCAGCACTTGAAACTATTATGTATGATTTTTTATACGACTGGCTTTAAAATATTAAAAGTGATAGTCTAAGCTCATAATTTCATGAAAGTAATATATTAACATAACTGAGACACTTTTCTCAGTCTGACTTGAAAAAACTCTTTTCATTTATAAGCAAGGCACTGGTAAAGTTTCAAAGTCTGTGATTTATTTCTGTGAACAACTTTATTGAAGATTGTGATGTTTAAACTTCTCCATAAGAATAGAACAAAATAAATTAAATTTACTACAGTTTACCAATTCTGAGATCTCTGCTGCTTATTTTTTTTAAACATACCTGAAATCTGGCTATGTATTAATTGATAGCATGTCATAGTTTACCTAACCAATTGTTTTTCTTTCTTAGTATACATAGAATACTGACATAGCTTAACAATTGTTGTAGTCTTAAATTTGATGAAATATGTTACATTTCAAGGAGATGAATTTCAAGATCACAGGATCGCACATTCAGTCATATATTAGTTTGCTAGGGCTGCCATAACAAAGTACCACCAGTTGGATGGCTCAAACAACATATGTATTTCCTCACAGTTCTAGAGACTAGAAGGCCAAGATTAAGATGTCAGCAGGGTTGGTTCTGAGGCCCTCTCTTTTTGGTTTATTAGATGGCCTCTGTGTCTTCAGATGATCTTCCCTCTACATGTTACCTGTGTCCTAATATCTTCTTATAAGGACACCAGACATACTGGATTAGAGCTCACCCCCAAAGACCTCAGTTAACCATAGCTACCTTTTTAAAGACCCTGTCCCCAAATACAGCCACATTCTGAGGTACTAGGGGTTAAGACTTCAACATATGAATTGGGGGGAGGGGGGCGATCACAATTCAGCCCATAACAAACAAGAAGGATGAATAGTCAATGAAATACAGTATGGTATAGTAGAAGCAACACTAAGCTTAAAATGTAAAGGTCTAGGTTAGGCCTGGTGTTGCCACTTTTATATCTTTGTACAAGTAACTTAAATTAACTCAGTTTTCTGATTATTAAAAATGATAATATTTTCCCTGTCCTATCTTGAGACTCTAGTAGTAAACAAATATAAAAGCATTTTGCCAACTCAAGGGTCCTCTTCTTATTAATTATCATTATCATTAATACTTACAAAGCTATTGATTGCTACAGTAGAGAGAAATCATAGGTTATAAAGGATTGAGATTTCAAAGAATGTAATGAATGCTTAATTCATTTTTAATTTTTTAATGTGATTGTGCAAAAATATGTTGAGAAATAAATAATAGCACAATTAAGGTATATTCTTCCAACTTAAAACAATTCATTTATATTAATAAATATTTAAATGTACCTATTTAAATACCTATTAAAATAATCAATATACTCAAGAAGTATATCTTCTGCAGCACTTTTATACATCTACTTTTGTCAGTATCAACTATTTTAGCCCTCCATTACTGAACTGATAGATTGGATCAATTACATACGTTGTATACACTACATCTTGGTCTTTCAAACATAAAGGAGAAATTTCACCAAATATTATTTGATGATGAGGGTACCTTCCTATAAATACATTTCTATTTCTCCTTGAAAATATGTTCTTTTTAATATTTTACTATTTAAAAAATCATTTTATAAAAAATATTTCAGTAAGATAGGTAACCTTTTATTCAGAAGGTTTGGGCTCACCTGACCTATCATGACTTGTGTCTCTCCAGGGAATGAAATCAGTCAAATTGAAGGGCTTGACAATTTAGCAGTCCTTCAGGAATTGGTAGTGGACCATAACCGCATCAGAGCATTTAATGATAGTGCCTTTGCCAAACCAAGCTCTCTGTTGGCACTTCACCTGGAGGAAAATAGACTACGAGAGCTGAGCAAATTACAGCCTTTGGTAAAACTAGAGAAACTCTTCCTAGGATATAATAAAATCCAGGTAACATTATTTTGTTTGTTATGAGATTTACAAGACTTAACTCCTCTGAACATAAAGGTTCCAAACACACCAATGAAAACTTTGCTAGCACGTTAACTTATTTATATGCCATGTGAATACTCTGTGAAGCAGGAGGATGTAAATAGTCTGTGATGCGAAGATGTCCACTGTGTTCTAGACTTTTTAAACCAACCAACCCACGTGCATCCACCTGCTTAAAAAAAAAAAAAGTTAGCACTAAATGTTCTAAGCTCTTCTCAGCAGTCTTCTCTAAGAGATCTCTCTTGTTCCGGACTGCTCTCACCCCAAGATATTTCTTTCTTTTTTTTTTTTTT